>NC_135505.1:123553930-123668698 GCF_052857255.1 Amblyomma americanum
GAACAACGGAGAAGTCATAGAATTGTTTTAATATACAAGCTTCCATCTACATCATACTGCAGCAATGCGAAGCTTTAGAAATTATTCCTGCATACATATGAGAAGAAAACATTATTTTCAGTGCCAAACCTATCGCTACATAATTGCTGCTAACACTCCGCTCCTATCCAGCCACGTACCACGCTTGAGTGACAAAAATACCTGTCGGAATCGTTTTCTCGCGCGAGAAATAAGATTAAAAAGAATAAACCGGTCGTCATCTACCTCTCAGAGAGCACTTAAACATACTATGTATGACCATGGCAGTTCCATACTAATCTCTTAATCACGAATCTGCACCATACGTCCTGCGCCTCTTCAGCGTTCATTGACATTGCCTCTTTCTCGTTGCAGATAACCAGCGCAATAATCGCATACACCGTCATCTTGTATCAATCCGACGTAACCATTTGGAGCGCGAATGGAGCCACAACTAATTACACGCCTTAAAATAAACGAAGAAACGCAGTTTTAAGCGCCGGAATAAAAATGGTGCAGAAATGTTTTACCACTTGTGTGTGTTTATCCATCGTTAACCTTTCTGTTTTAATAATAAACAGCTTGTGACTGCGTGAGCCCCTGATGCTACGCCCACGTCAGGTTTGTGTGGCTTGTTGCAGCGCAGCTGCATGATTTCCGCAACATCAACAGCTCTCCCTGTCTGTGGGCATGATGCGTGGTTTGATATCTCGATCTGCTGAATGAGCAAAACATTCTCACCTTGAGTTCCTTTTTAATTTGATTTTGAGTACTGAGTTGTGCTGCCCCTAATTACATTTCAAGCAATTATTGGGAGGGCTCTTACACCTCACAATCAACCATTGGGCGACAGTCGCTTCGGACTCCGTTTTCAGGAGGAGGAGGAGGAGGAGGAGAGAGACCTTAATGAAACAGGAGAGGACTGCCTGGTTGTTGGTCTGGCATGCTACTCCAGATTTCAGGCAGATCTGTCAAAGCGCTGCCCATGAAGAGGCGTCAGCATCATCCTGACGGTAGCAATAAATGTAATAAGTAGGCGTTAGGTTCTGCATTTGAAAACGCTTTTGAGAATCAAAATGAAATTATCTGTACTAGGCTGAACATACGAACATATGCTCAACACGCGCGAATAGAATAACCATGCCATAAAGTGTTGAAATATGAGTCATTTCGAATGTGTTTTCGCGTAATGCTGACTGTCTGCCAAACGAAAGAAGATATAAACAAGGCATTTGTAGTACCTCCTGTACGTAATTTCCTAACTGTAGCATTACGACCTCAATGGCCACAGAGGTTATGATGGCAATGTGTAGGCCATGACTGAAGGGAATAATGCCAGCGCCGAAAGCCCAAAGAGGAATATAGCTCGTCATATAATAATTTGAGCCACCGCGGTGGCTCAGTGGTTACAGTGCTCACCCGAAAGACACTGGTCCGATCCCACCCGCGGCGGTCGCATTTCGATGGACGCGAAATGCTAGAGGACAGTGTCGTGTGCGATGCCAGCGCAAGTTAAACAACCCCAGGTGGTTGAAATTATCCGGAGCCCTCCACTACGGCGTCCCTCATCGTCGGAGTCGCTTTGAGACGTTAAACTCCACAAAAAATAAACCAGACATAATAATATGAGCCATCCCCACCTTTTGAAGCAAAACCGAAATGGTATCAAAGGCCAGATTTCTTAGCTCACTTCTTTTTTCACGGCAGTGGGAATGCATTTGCAACATTTACTGCTGTTGCCACCTTGACTTCTCCTGCCAGCGTTTTCTAGTTCGTACGGAAGATAAACGTCATTAAAATTTCCTTTCAACAAGATCTCTCTCTCTCTTTCTCTCTTTCTCAATGTTCCACAAAGTGCATCAAAATACTTTGGCTCTAGAGACGGACCATACCAGAAATCCAGTTCATCACGTGCCGATAGGTCATCAAAAGAAGAAGACAGTTAACGATGGCAGCCGGCGCTTATCCCCTCATAGTTCCTCAAGCATCCCAGGAGTTTCAAGAACAACCCGTCGCACCCAGAAGAGCCTTCCACTCAGTGTCAAACGTTAAGCTACAGGCTCTCTCCCCCACCACGTCCAGGAAGACTGCGTCGGACCCCGTCACCAGCTTCCAACCACCTGCCGCACCTGTAAGTCTAGGCTCACTGATACGCCTGCAGGCGCAGGCTCTTCCCATCAAGCCACTAGACGTCTCGCTCGCATGCGGCATTCTCGAAGCCCAAAGTTCCCATGCCCTCTTCAATGAACGTCGCCCTTCGCCGCCAGTTTCAAAGCCATCGCGGTGGAAAGCAGCTTGGAATCGACCATTGCTGCCGGAATCTTTAAGACGGTTCGCCGCGACTCCGTTCAAAGCGGCTACTATCAGGCTGACTGCTGCGTCACAAGCCGCCATCGCCGGCACTACCAGCAGCTCGCCAGAGACGACGAGTTCGACCACCCTTCGAACCGAGCGACTTCCTCAGAAGCAAACAGACACGGATCCAGGCGCAAGTCGGAGGTCGCAAGCCTACTCTGGCAAGTCAGTTCACTGGCTTGGATTAGACGAAGAATCTCACTCGACACTTTTGACGCAGAGAAATCGTGAATCTCTTTTCGGCCGTATTTTGCGAGTGACTCGCGCCGCGTTTGGATTGGACCGATCTCCGGCTCCCCTGGGGTCGTTGAAGGTTCGCGATTCAGACACAGAGACTGGCACGTCTTCGTACTTAGCGTCACAGAGCTGCGGCCCTTCCATCCAAGAGACTGTAGTCAGCGCCAAGCGAGAGCGGAAAGTGCTGTTGGTTAAGCTTCTCTTTCTCGGCCTTTTCGCGTTCGCGGCCTCCATTTTGTGTACAACGGCTTTTCTTACCTTCAGTGATGTCCTTGATGCTAAGAAGGCCGGCTCAGTGACTACCAGTTTCCCGACTGTGGTACCCCCTGAAGGCATTGTGGACAACGCGTCGCCTCTTAACCCGGCCGCTGCACCACCTGAAGAATACCTCCGTCCACCGACTGATGATACAAAATTCAGCGCTAATTATCAAGTGAATATGGCTGGGACTCCACCGTCGGACAATATCGGCGACAATATCGGAGACCGAGTGATACATTTTCGTACGTAAGCATTAAGTGGAACTGGTCTTTTTTTTATTAAAGGACTGCGCAATAAAAATTCTTCATTTTCTTTAAAAAATAGATTGTCTAAATTCTTAGGCCAACAGCGGCTTCGTATGAATCGCGATTGGTGCCATGTGACCCTGTGTTAGGAGGATAACAATGTGGCCACGAGGGAGGAAACCCACGGTGACCCAAGAGAATTCAATCATTCAACCAATCAATAAGCCAATAAATCAATCATTGAAACTTTATTGATTGTTTAGTGGAGTAATTACGAAAGTCAAACTGATACCCGAAGTGCACTTACCTGCCCAGAGCAGCAGGTCTGTAATCACACCAATTGCTAAAAAAGTGAAGTTGCGAAAGGTAAAGCATTTCAGGCAATATAATAAGCATATGCAACATTATGCAACAGGCGTTTCAGCCAAAGAGTTTTGAAAACGGTGGAGTACCCTACCTAGTGAAACGAACTGAGTGCTGATGGGAGTAACGTGGCCTAGTTTGTAGTATATTTTTATTCTTCAAGGTTAATCATTTAATGAACAATAATTAGCTGCCTTTTAAAATATTCGCTTCAGGCAAAAAGTGACAAGATTTGACGCTATTTCTGGCACCAGCATTTAAAAACTTGTTGAATAGTTTTTACTAATCAGTTAAGTTTCCAGAACCAGAAAGGTACAGCTGAATAAGCAATGCGTCTCTCAAAAGAGCTAAAGTGGTTTCAGTAACTCATGCTGCTTTGCATTTTGTTTATGTCTTCGTCACTTTTAGTTGGGACGCCCGGTATATGTGCGCAGGGAGTACGCTTTGAAAAAAAAAAAACCCTGAGCAGCTCTCTCCTAGCTCTCTAATATTTTATGTCATTTATTGAGTTTTTCTATTTTTATACATTTCAAGGTAAAGAAACGATAACACATTTAATTACAGGGATAGCAGTACTACTTGCGTTGTATGGGATGTTTTCTTTTTGTATTCTATTTTTTCACTGCAGTTCGTGCCGACTGCCATTTAGAAAAAACTTTGAAGGAAGCTCTTTGAAGTTGTAAAATTTTATCTATTTACAATATTTCTGCTATACGCTGTTTTCTTATATCTGTGAAGAAATGTTCCCGACACTGATGTGAAATGTAAGTGCCTTTCACCCACTGCTCAAAACCGCACGGTGCGAAAATACAGACATTATGACAACAAAAATGACACAACATATAGTTATACATGGACTTTATTTTTATAACGTTGTGTTTTTGGAAAACATTCGCGGTGTGGAACAAATATGACACTTTACATACAATCCATACATTTTTTTTTTCTGGGAGATAGTGAGTTTGGTAATAGTTTCAGTTGTTGTTGTTCCTATGTGAGGCGTCCGCAGCCAACTACAGAAGAGAATAAAGGGTTGTAGAGCAGCATGTTAACCGACGTGGGAAAATTCAAGCAACTGTGGCGCATGGTACTAAATGTTCTGGAGAGTTTCTTAACTACGTAACTAATGTGGTCATTCAATGACACATTACCTGCAAAGTAAACGCCCAGTGTTTTTCAGACTGCACGAATTATATTCCATATTGTTTAGCTCTATCAGAGGGAACACGAAGTGTTATGACGGGGGTGAAACTTGACTACTTTGATTAAAATAACGTTAATTTTCAAAATACTCTCGACTGTCCACGTATTTATTTCTCTTAACGTTTTGTTGGCTGTAATTCAAGTACTTTAAAGAAGCGTAGTAATGTCACCTGCGTTAATTATATGCTCAGCAGTACTATCGATGCTAACAACGGCATTAACTTAGGGGATGAAGAGAAAGGGGCCCAAATACTCTCTTGCGGGACGCCATAAACTATGGCTGAAGCTTATAAGATCCGCTGGCAATGCTAACACACTGAGATCTATATGTCGCAAATACGCTCTAACAAGTGGGCGTTACCTCTGACACCATAATGGTCTAATTTTTTAAGCAACACGCAACAATAAACAACGCAAACGGCTTTTGAAATTTTTCAAAACCATCCAAGAACAATTTTCTTCACTCAAAATGTTGTAGTATGAATTCTTTTAGCGCAGAGAGCTAATTCCGTCAATTTTTTTTTCGAAAGCCATACTGAGCAGTACAGTGACATTGTTATACTGGTCAGTGAAACAAGAGAGTTGTTTTAGAATAGTTTTTTCGGGACCTTTAGAAAACACAGGTAAGATTGATATCAGGCGGTAGTTTCCCATTTCATTTTTGTTTCCATTTTTAAATACAACTGTGACTTTTGCTGTTTACAAAAGACACGGGGAAATGCCGGGCAGCAAAGAAACATTGAAGATAGGGGCGGGGCATCGTGCAAAGATATCGATCACAAATATTATGCGGTATATCTGCCTGACACATCTGCAGCTTTACTTTCATTCAGTGAAAAAAATTCCGTGATTACTTCATTTATTATCATCGGTTCTAAATATATTGTTTCACGATTTCAGGCAGTCACATAGGAAAGGTTTCCGTCGCCCTTTGATGTTTCAGCAAAAGAAGCGAAGTAGTCATTTAAAGCATCCGCTAGCTCAGTCCATTTTAATTCAATACCGTCTCGCATAATTTTCGCTGTTGATTCCAGAGAATATCCTGAGATAGAATTTAACACCTTCCAGACACTTTCGATTGTCCATCGGTTGAATTAAAGTGCTTAAAAACAGTTCGTAGAGCTTGTCTCGTTTCATTAACAACTGCAACATAGCTTTGTCGACCCGCGGTTTCTTAATTTTCATTGAATATTTAATTTTTTTTTCAAACAGAAAGAATTATAATAAGCGTCAGTGAACATTTCTTAATGTTTTCTGCTTGCTTCATTGCGGTCGTTTTGATCAAAAACATCTGCCCAGTTAACTATAAACACATGCTCTTTAAACTCACGTAATGTGTAATCATTTATAGCTGGATAAAATGACGTTCGTTTTTGTTGTTGAGAACTGAGAGTCGGATTCAGCGATGTGAATATTGGCAAGTGGTCACTTAGAGCACAAGGGATAGTACCTGATGTCAAGCTTTCTAGTTTAAAGTTTTTTTATACATAGATCTAAGAGGGTTTCTGACTCAGTGGTAATCCGTGTTGGCGTCGTAGCACTTTAACAGAAATTACCGTTTAGCAAAGTCTTCAATTCGATTTCCGCGCTATTATTGGCCAGCATATCAATGTTAAAGTCACCTGCAAAAATTGACTAATACTGGTTGAAGCTGACAAATTTTAGGAATAAATCAAGAAATAAAAAGAAGGCAGCAAAACTGCTACCAGGGGAACGACGGAAAACAAAATGTTCGCGAGTCATACATCGGATATGACAACTCTCTTGAAATGCCAATTTTCTTTAAAAACGACAATTTTGTTTTTATTTCTTTTTATAATGACAAACATTTTCTGACCTTTTCCACTAAATATTATGATTTTAGCTAGTTCCGTCCAAAGTTAGACGCTAAATTGTTACTTTCACTGTGCTAAATAAAACAAAGAAAACACAAAGAGACGAGCTGCTACACGTGCAAAAAAGCATGAGGGAAGCTCTCAAGAAGAACCATCCTAAAGGTGTGGAGCATTTTAGCGCTCTAGGACTTTGCTTTCGTATGTATATTGTCACGGATTGCTTGACGTAAAGACCGGCGGCGAGCACAGGTGGTGATAGCAGGAGCACAAGGTCACAGGAACAGGCAGGTCCGCCAGCAGCAGCGTCGTCGTCGGCACGCGGCAATCACGCTTCAACTTCCTCTTCGCTACAATATAGAAACTTGTGTGCATGGAAATTGTTACCAAGACCAAGGAATTTTCCCAGTGTTCCTTTGCGGAGTGGTAGGCCTTGATTAGTGCTGACAAAGTTGGTTTTTATCTTTGTCTTGGCAGGAAAGGTATAAATGTATGCAAGTTGTAATAAACTTGTTCCTTTGATAATTATTTTTCCCAAAGTGCCCTTTTCTTATTTCCTGTGTTATGCCAACATGGACACCTTTATAACCATTGAAAGTAATTTTTTTCGTGCGACTTGTGCATGCTCATATATTGCGTACCAAGGCATGCAATAATCTAGGATTACTGAGATCCATAAATAGCTTTTTTTATTGCGAAGCAATACTACTTTAGGTCGCACTTCAGCCCGTTCCGTGGCGAGGCGGTGGTAGGCACCATTGACCTTTAGCGTGACCTCGCTGCGTGACGTCACACCACGTGACCTCGAGTGACGTCACACCAGCTGTGTAAAAACGGGGCCCCATCTCACGCCGTCGCGAGGCGAGGCGGTAGCCACCAACGGCGGCCTAACTCCCGCTCCTCTCACCAGGGGCGCTACGGTCAGAGTGACGTCACACCAGCTGTATAAAACAGCTCCGCTCCTCTCGCCAAGGCAGTCATACAGCCAGATGTTACGATGGTGCCTACGAACAAGGCAGCTCGGCAGAATGCAAAGAGGAAGCATCAGCGAGCTACGGAGACGGAAGAAGAACGAGAAGAACGACTTTTTCTGAACCTGAACCTGACGGGACCCTAGCTCCGCGGCATCGATGGTAAAGGCGAAGCCTTGCGCGCCGCTGCTGCGACGCTACCGAGAGAGGGCGCTCGCTGGTGTGACGTCACGCCAGACGGAGAGACGGGGCCCCAGCTCGCGGCATCGATGGTAGAGGCGAAGCATTGCGCGCCGCTGCTGCGGCGCTACCGAGAGAGGGCGCTCGCTGGTGTGACGTCACGCTAGGAGGATAAATGGGGCTACAGCTCGGCTCCTCGCAGTGGTCGGCGCGCTGCCTTGCGCTATGTCGGATGATGTGTACAAGGCGAGGCCGGAACGATCTGCTGCGGCCAAGCGACATAACGTAGATAAGTCATAAGTGTACCAAGGATATCAATAGCAGAAACCAAGCAAAACAATGTATAGCCATAAGTTTAACAAAGGGCAACCATGTCCACACCATCAGCCGAACCAAGGCGCAGCCAAGGGTATTGCTTTCGCAATCTTCCAGGCTTAACCAAGCTAAGCCTTCAGCCAATTTTTTATGTTGTGGCCTGTTATCTGAACATCCCTGCTTATGGAAAGGCAATTTTAGTGTATGTTTTCTGTTATTTTTGTGAAAATTGCTGGCTACCTTATCACAGACCAAATTCTAGTTCATTGCATAACTAATAAGTAGACCTGCACAAATTGCAAAGCATGACAGTGCGCATTAAATTGTTTGCAAGTTATCACTGTTCTATTGAGTTGAAGATTTAGCACTTTCAGAGAGAGTCGTTGTGATATAAGAATTACAAAATGTTTTTATAAGCTTTATGCCCACTGGCATGGTATGCATAACTATTCAAAACAGTAAAAAATATTTATTTCTTTATAAAGACATTTTTTCCTCAAAACTGATGTCAGACCTTATCTGCAAAGACTTCATAATAAGGTGTTGTGCAACAAAATTCACGAAGCGTTCTCGATTGCATTGGATTAGAAATTAACATACAAGCACCTCCTCTGCGTCTTACAGACCGGTTCATGGAGAAGCACTTGTAAGTCGGGATCACATAAACATTATTTTCACAGGCAAACCAAGTTCCCAAAACATAACATAAAAATGTCTTTCCACTTCTCCGGAAAAATAGTCGAGTTCCCCTTGCTTATTTCAGCCAGAGCTTAGATTAAAAAACGCAAGTGCAACATTGCGGTTTATCACACTTAAAAAACCTATTGAGGTCAGAAGGATGAACTGGATAAGTAAGACAGGTCGACATTGAAAAAAAAAATGCCACTTCACGCATACTACTTTTTTTTCACAGTTTGTTCACATCTGCAACACAATGAACGCCAAACGCGGGATCAAGTTTTTTGTAATGAATACCTTTCCTTTCCGATGCCAAAAAATGCGGTAATCATTCTGAGCTGTCCAATCATTTCCAAAGCGCAGCAACTCGCGGCTTTAACGGGCCATGTTCTCAGCGAAGAAAACATCCGACTGAACATATTTTAAAGCTGCGCGCGTTGGGAACCGCATGTCACGAGTTGTCTTGAAAAGCTTATCATGATTCCGGGTACCTTTTTTGGCCTAGGCGAAAATCTGTGCAAGTGTTGACGTCATTCAATGTGAGCTCTAGCAGGCTTCACGGATTTTGCTACAACTTTAGCTTTTTCGGAATGTGTTCATTATTTTGACTGATTAACAGTACACCATAAGGTTTCATTTTGTTTTACTACGTCATTAGAGGTCGTGCATTTTTAGTTTCAAGGATAGGGTCTCATCTCTGTCGAAACTGGCCTGAAGTGCGTTGATACGTTTCTTCAAACTGTAGACTTCTTTATCATGTTTTAGTTCTTGCTCGAGTATGTTATCCTACTTTTTTACGGTAATTCTATTGACTGCTTCACTTCACCGACTTTGACGGGCAGGCCAGCACGAGCTTGGCGGTCAAGCCTTTTACATATGTCGGCTGAACAGCTAGCAAGGTCAGGTTTCTTTTTAGACTTGTCAGAGCTTTCAGCTTTCGTTTTACAACAGTCTGGACGTCGCCACGCCTTGCGACCTTCCCCGCATTGGCCCTTATAGTGTGGACTCCGAAATTCCGGAGCAAACTCCGAGATGGTAGGTCTACTCACATTTGGTGCACTTGATGGCGAGTTCGTAACTTGGTAGGCACACTTTGCAAGAAGGGCATGTCTTTGGCATGATGGCCATTGGTATATCTTGTCCAACGTACACGTTTAAAAACAGTGAAAACAGGAAAAACCGAGTAACCACACTTTTCAGTCCTCCTCTGTTCTCCTCTATTCAGGAAAGATGGTGTCCACTACAACTAAGACACTGTTATTTTCAAATTTACTAGGTTTTCTTCGATGCAGAGTGATATTTCCGGCTCCGCCTCGCTCGTGCATGGCTTCAGCACCGTCAGCGAGTTCCACAGGCACAGTCTAGCGCAATTTGAAGGTTATCGCGCGAGCGTAGGCCAGCCTGCGTTCCGAGACGCCTAGCGGCCGATTTCGGAGTGCTCAGTGAAAAACGAGCTTGCGCATTCTTCTGCCCCTCGTTGGCTGTTCCGTGCTACAACCATCACCCCCCCCCCCCCCGGCGACAAACTCACCACCCTCTCCCTCTGTTTTCCGCTTTTCATTCGTCGCAATCGATTGTAGACTTGGTTGCATCTTATCTTCGCGAACGATGAGGCAGCTCATGCCAAACACACTGACCTGGTAACAGCTGTGTTCGGCACTGCTTACTGAAGAAGTTGGCGCGGAACAACGAGGACAAGCGAGACAAAGACGAGCGCTCGTTTTTGTTTGTTTCGCTTGTCCTCGTTGTTCCCCGCCAACGTCTTCAGTATGCATATCAACCAACTAGCCCAACTTTCTGCTCGGCACTGCTTCTTTTTAAAGAGCTACTGAGTTGTAAAAAAATATAACATGACAGCCTGATCTCGGTGGCTTTGCCTTATCTCGGCACAAGTACAGCTTACATATCACCATCCTCTCGTCGATAATGCTTTCACTCCGCTTAATGGGCGTGAAGCTGCTAATCTTTTAGAAGTGGCTTGTAATCGCGTTCACGGCGACATTCACCATGTTCTTCAGAGTAATGTTGTCGGTGACCCATCTCCTCTGCCTCGGCAGTGATGATGCTGTACGCGCCAGACGCCACTTGTGAACCTCCCACCCCAAGTAAAACTGAAGAACACGTCGCGCTCAATATCCTAACTGTCTGTTCTCTCAAGCGCAAAAAAAAAAGAGCGACTTGCTCACATGGAGCGACCACTGCTTAAGGAGCAGCAAACAGTGTGAGGCAAGCTGTCCTGGCAATCGAAGTAGATTCTGCGCCGTGGTGTTGTTTCTACTCTTGGTCAACGCTCGCCTGATAACCTCCAAATCACGCTACTCTGTACATTAGCTAGTCCTTTTAGAGCAAAGGCTCTACTCCTGGGGGTTCAACTTCCGATTTCGATGTGGATGAGACAATTAACTTCAATCCCTTGCAAGGTCAAACCGAACTGAACTGCGTGGTGGTATGGCCCAAGCTATGGTAGTATGAACACGTGATAATATGACGATAACCATTGGGTAACTCACCTTGACCTCTGACCTTAACCTTGGCGTTTTATTTGAGACAGTGGATTAACAGAGCTTTCGTTCGTATAACTAGATTCATGGCACGCTGGACCCCAGCCATTTTTTCTCCAGGAGGAGCCTAGTCGGAGAATTCGTAACGGTGACTTCTGTACTCATCCCTACCTGGCCTTCGGTATGGTATCCTGGTGTTTATTTGCATTTGCCTTGACTTACGACGGCCACCGCCTGATCTTCCTGGCTTGAATAAAACGTGGCAAGCTACTCCACCTAATCAACGAGTGGATCCTCGTGCCCTACCTTGTGCACTACTTGGGAACACGAATTGCAAACGCAGCAACCGTCGTGCTCCATTTGCCGGAATTCTGCGATGTCATGTAGAAGATGAAATCCATCGAATCAATGCTCGGTCCACCGATGCAGCACCGGTTGCCGGCTAAGCTTATCGTCTCGCAGAACGTCGTGTTTTGGGTCATGGAACTCTTTTTGAAATGCAACATCTCTGAGATCCACGGCTGCATGAAAACGCCCTACGCGGAATTTCTTCATGGTGCATTCAGTCTTGTATTTATCGAGCTGGTCTGCTTAATATCTTTCAGATTTATTATGTATTTTAGCAAAACCCTTCACTCTATTGTGCAATTCATCAATTAAGACATCGAAAGTTTGGTAGTCAGGCAGCCGCTGCCTCGTTTTTTTTTTTTTAATTCCGACCCCGCATCATTGGTTTTGTGAAGCACGCTTCCACGCAGCGCAACAAAATGTTCAGGTTTTCCTCTTATGGGTTTCCCATTCATTGTTCACATCGTGTGTGTCAAGGAACCATCTGTCTGCTCTCTCTGCTATAGCATGTAGTTGTGACATTGTAACGAAATTTACTGGAATCACATGTAACCAACTCTGCCGCATATCTACATTCCGCTCGCAACTTGAAGCTTTCATGTTAAAAATACGCTTCCAAGATGCTTTAATTCTTCTTGACGTCATTCTAGTAGAACAAGCCGACAACTGAGGGGCGCGCTCCTTGCAATGGCCGGTCTTGACACGTCAGCAGCTTTGAGCTGTAGCCACTCTTTTGCTTTAACCTAGAATGTCGAACTTCATCAAGGTCGGAACCCCGCCTACGTTTCCACTCGTCTTCAAGAACTGCGCTGCTTTAGTGTACTTTCTCTCATGATTTCAGGAAACTTGGCTAGCAAAGCTTGCAACTTATCTCAACAGATCTCCTATTTTAGAATTTATGGTTATTCATGTAAACCATCGCTCGATTCCTGAAAAGTAGCTATGATGTGTCATTAGACAAAATTTTTCAGACTTCAGGCCTTTTTTGCACCGAACCTCTACAATACAGGCTCGTTCGGTTTCTATTCTCGTTCCTCTGTGTAGCACTCCAACGCTATCAGTCTACTTTTACTGGGTATTGCGCATTACAGCCAAGTTTTGTAAGGTCGGAATGTTTCTTTTTTTGCTCTTCGCCTAGAGTTTCACTGCGCAATCAATATTTACATCTCACGGCAAGTATGTATTCAAGAATCCTTAATGTCAAGGTCAGCGCTTGAGCCAAGCTCAGGGAATGAGTAATGCGGGAAATAAAATGTCTTACATTTATTTAGTTTTAGTTTGACTAGCTCTTCATTATTACCGGTTATTAACTGCGTCTAGTGAAATACTTAGTAAAGTATCGAGCAGGAACATTCATGTCCCCAGAAACAAGGCATTTCCTTGTTGCCGCTCTTCTGTTCGCACTGTCAGAAAAGGGGCTTACTATGGTGTTCCTCTCTAGGTAAATCCCGTTCCTTCAAAATAAGCATCTCGATCTGGGTTCTAATCTATACATATGCTTTCGACAGCGCCCTTGTATATACTGCTCTACGCAATATAATAAAACAAAAAGAATGCACCAAAGAATTATCAACCTGCTAAAAGCGCAGTTTTTTGATACCTAAGCCGCGCTTACACTGCAGCCTATGTTCAATGTTACCAAGCATGAATATTTTCAAACGGCTCCAATATCAATTACTTCGCTAACGCGCCAAATACAAGGTGCAGTGTCTAGGGTTTGTAGCTGTTTTTGAACAACGTTAGCAGTTATCACACCACAAGGTCGTAAAACTAATGATTAGAGAAAGGCAAAAATCACCAAAATCTCTCTGCAGAGGCGTTCCGCAGTGAGAGCGGGGTCTGCCGCTGGCTGGACAGATCTGTCCAGACATGTGGAAACCGTTTGATGACTTGCATGCGGATCTTGATACGCACTGTGGGAACTGAGCAAGAACTCTTTCGAGGTGAAAACTTTGGATGAAAACAATTATTTGGTAAATTAACTTTTGCGGAGGTGTAATAACGACTTTCCAGACATAAATACCGAAAGTAATCTTAACCTTACACTCATTTCATGCAGTGATGCTGAGATCAACGCCTAACATGGAAGAGGGTCATTATCTCGCCGGCAATCGTTCGCATGCGAATACGAAAATAAAGTCTGAAACCACTGAATAGATGAGCCACCGTGCTAACGGCTTCGCCACATGGCCGGAAACGAGGTTCCTGCGCACAGCGGATATGGGGCAGAGTGGCGCCGCACCGCAATCATCGATTACATTGTATTAATTTGAGGAAAGCATGCGATGCCTAATAAACAAAGTCTGAGTATGATGGCAACGCTTGTTTTCCTGGAATTCTTGATTACAGAAATGTCGATCAGAATATACTTCGCCGCACTTACCCGGCCCTGAGAATGTAGACATCACTCAACATAACTGTTTTGCTGTCTCGGACAAGTATCTTCTTCTTGCTTGCTTCAACTCCTTTCGCGTAATCAACACTTGTCATCTCGGCTCGGGCCGTCTGCGCAAGTTAAGCCGAACACAGCTTCGTTCGAAAACTTCGATGACCTTGAAGCGTGCATGCTGCGGCTAGCAGGGTTGTTTTACAACTAATGTAAAGACTTCAAGAAGTTGAACGATTCTGAATAAAAAAAAAATTATGGGAACGCTTGAGTCGTCGTAAGAAGAGAAAGCGACAGCAATTGAAGCCACGTCGCTCCAACATGTTTGTGTGTCTGTGTCAGTTCTTTCACCGCATACACAATGTTGTCTCTGTCATCGCATCTTTCTGTACTAATCTTCTTGTCTTACCCATTCCCGCTTGCGCTCCCCATGTGTTTTTTTTTTCAGTTTTAAACATTCGCGCCGTGTTCAGGTAACCTTGTGACGTCGTCGCCTTCCCAATAATAATAATAATTGGTTTTCTGTGGAAAGGAAATGGCGCAGTATCTGTCTCATATATCGTTGGACACCTGAACCGCGCCGTAAGGGAAGGGATGAGGGAGGGAGTGAAGGAAGAAAGAGAAATAGGTGCCGTAGTGGAGGGCTCCGGCATAATTTCGACCACCTGGGGATCTTTAACGTGCACTGACATCGCACAGCACACGGGCGACTTAGCGTTTTTCCTCCACAAAAACGCAGCCGCCGCGGTCGGGTTCGAACCCGGGAACTCCGGATCAGTAGTCGAGCGCCCTAACCACTGAGCCACCGCGGCGGGTTCGCCTTCCCAACCAGTAAGCGAATTTTGTTAATAACGCAGGACGCGAAATCGCACGACGTGAAATGGCCCGGGGGGGGGGGGGGGGGGGGGGGGGGGGGGGGGGGGGGGGGGGGGGGGGTGGGGGGGGGGGGGGGGGGCAGGTGGCATCTGAGTTGATTTTATTGGCACCTGCTAT
Source organism: Amblyomma americanum (assembly GCF_052857255.1). Lineage (NCBI taxonomy): Eukaryota > Metazoa > Arthropoda > Arachnida > Ixodida > Ixodidae > Amblyomma > Amblyomma americanum. The sequence goes on from NC_135505.1 coordinate 123,568,817, forward strand.
GATGGGCAAGTTTTAATGACGGCACAAGGTCACATGACCGTGTGCCGTCATCGCGCCCCTACCAGGAAATTTTGTGACAGACGGCGCCATATGTTTCCGCTGATGCGATCTCTAATGCAATCGCATTTAAAGCAAAAAACGGGGTCAGACTTCCCAGTTCGACCTAGACGCTACACATACAGGTCTTCAGCCTCTGCGCCATAACCGTATGTGCTCAATTGTTTGCCCGTTCAGCCGACTGCTTCAGTGAGCTTGAGCATCGGCTTGTGGCTTCAATGATTCTGATGACGCGCACATGCCAATCGTGGTTTTCAATATTGCTTTAACTCGACGCCTTTTCTCCATGATGTGACCACTATTTTTGTTTACTAACCACATGAAGGACATGGGGGTTAGGGACATTTTCATTGGTGTGGTTGGCCGCTTCCGCGGTGAAGACGCGTGTGTGATCTCTTCCACTTGGCTGATGTTTTGTGGAAAGGCTCTGAACATTTACTCACTGAGACAGAAGACTTTATTCATGGTCTAATTCAGGCCTAGATCTTCGGAGCAATGGGAGGCTCTGCCGTCCAGCGACTGCTGTGAAGATCAACAAGGTCTGGTACAGCGAGCTCAACGGGCGGCAGTGGCCAGCGGAGCCCTGGACTGAGGGCAACCGACCATGATTAAAAGTGGATGAGCGCCACAGAGAAGACTCCTGGGAATACAACCAAGGAGAGAACATATATGAAGATGCCCCAAAACCGCAGAGTAGAACAAAGTTTTCTCCTCCTCCTCCATGCCATTCACTCAGAGCCAATGAACAGCCAGATGCAAAGAATCCAAGCAGCTATCTGAGCGGAATCGTGGCAGTCTTGAGAATGGTCATAGTGAGAGTTCAGCAGTTTGCATCTAGCATGAATGGGCGCATAATGATAAACTACGGTTTGAAAAGTAACCAGAACTCTTGTCCTGACCTTTGGAGACCTTTATGTTTTTTATGGCTGCCGTAAGGGCTGCACTATATGACTGAGCAGCAAACCCCATTCCCTGGTTGCTTCTCGCACAGCTGTACGTCACTAGCATCTGAACAATATCTTCATGGCAAAAAGTTCTGTTCGCCTCTTCTGAAATCATACTGCGGGAACCGTACAACCTTCGTTGAAATGACACACCCACGCTGTAGACTGTTCAGGGTTCTAGGATGAGCGCCAAAGAAAAACTATTGCGGAGAGTAAATGATAAAGAGAGACTCTAAGCATATAAGAACAAGATTAAATTAAAAGGTTTAAGGTTTACGGAGGTTTCCCGTCCCAAAGCAACTCAGGCTATGAGGGACGCCGTTGTGAAGGGCTCCGGAAGTTGCAACCACCTGGGATTCTTTAACCTGCACTGACATCGCACAGTACACGGGCCTGTAGAATTTCTCCTTCACCGAAATTCGACTGTAGCAGCCATGATCAAACCCGCGTCTTTCGGCTCAGCAGCCGAGCGCCACAACCACTGGGCTACTGCGGCGGCCCTGAAAATAAAAAGAATAAAAATAGCTGAAGACGAAAACAATCTAAAAAATTGCGGAGAAGATTCGAGGAAGACTTAATGCTTAGAGAGCACTTCTTCCTCCTCAGAAGTGTAGATGAAATTTACCAGTTATTCTGCATGTCCTGGATTTCTTTGTTCTTCAGATTCTGAGCTTAATGTATTTTATAGACGCTGCGAAAATTGTCGTCAGGCTATAGTCCCCAACAATAACTCTCAGTCTTTTTACCACGCGAAATATCTAATAACCACGTCTCTGGTTCTTAGATATACCTAACAATGTCCTGATCACGCGCCACTTTGACATTCCAAGAAGAAGAAAATCAGCCATGGCAGCCAACCTGCAACGCCTCGCAGCTCCCGACGCATCCCAGGAATCTGCAGCACATCCCGTCGCACCCAGAAAAGTGCTGCATTCGCTACCCAACATCCAGCTTCAACACCTTTTGGCCACCACGTCAAGGAAGACCGCGTCAGATCCTGTCAACAGCCTGCAACCACCTGCCGCACCTGTAAGTCTGGCCTCGCTGGTCCGACTGAAGGCCCAGGCGTCTCCCATCACTGCACAAAACGCCGCGCTCTCAAGCGCTATCCCTGCCCAAATTCCCCCGGCCTCCTTCCAAGTGCGCCGCCCTTCTCTGCCAGCGGCGAAGTCGTCGTGGTGGAAGGCACCTTGGAAGCGACCACTACTGCCACCATCGTTACGGCGGTTCGCAGCAGCACCGTTCAAAGCGGCTGCAGGAGAAGCGACCACCTGGTCCCGAGCAAGCATCTCCGGGACTGCCGGCAGCTCACCAGGAGCGACTTCTCGAACGCTCAGTTCGACTAACTTTGACAGCGAGCGACTGACACAGGAAAAATTAGACACAGACCGAGACGCAAGTAGGCGTTCAGAAGCGTGTTCAACCAAGTCGATTCGCCGATTTCAAGCAGGCGGAGAGTATCTTGCCGGACTGCAGCAGAAACGTGGTGACTCACTTGTGCAGCGCATTTTGCGGTTGATCCACGGCGTGCTTCGATCGGGACGTTCGGCGGCTTTCCAGCGATCGTCCCAGCTCCGTGATTCGGACACGGAGGCCGGAACGTCTTCGTACCTCGTGTCACAAGGCTGCGGTACGTCGATCCAGGAGGCTGAAGTCACCTCCAAGCAGGAGCGGAAGTCGTTCCTTGTGAAGGCCCTCTTCCTCAGCCTCTTCGCGTTCGCGGCGGCAGTCCTGTGTACGACGGCTTTTCTTACATTCAGCGATGCCGTCCATGCTGACAACGGAGTCCTTGTAGAGGCTGGTCTTGAAACAGTGGTGCCCCCTGAAGGACTCGTAGACAGCGCCTCCCCGCCTGGACCGGCACCTTCAGCCACTGAGGAGTACCTTCGTCTCCCCGCAAGCGGTGCAAGGGTCACAGGTAGTTACGTGACTTTGACCGCGGCTCCAGCCATGGACGTTGGGGGTGACGCTACAGCGGAGGTGGACTAATCCAGTTTGTAAGAGGAGGAGTCAGTTGAAAATTGTTTCTCGTTATGAAACCCGCCAGCGAATAAAGTTCCTAACATTCATCGAAAATTGAGCAACCATCTTATTAAGCCACCTGAAGCATCGTGTGAAACGTAAGAAGCGCACTTTGTTTCTCTGCCTGCTGGAGAGGAAAGCCAAAGGCATGGAGTGCCTAGATGAGACCTTATTGAACGAAATAATTGATAATGCTTTTTCGGGTGCACGTAATGAAAGTTGTTACAAATAGTTTCGACTAATGACGATAGGATAGTTAGTGGCACAATTCTGAAGTGCGAATTCAAATAAGTCGCGAAGAAAAGAAATAATCACGCATGACGCACTGTTAAATCGTTTAAACAATGTGTGTTCGCTAAAACCTCGCCTTCAACTATTAACGTGTTTGAGCAAAGGGCCTATTAAACAACACTTTGCCACCTCATAACTTGTGTGTAATGGGGTGGGAGGGGGAGGGATGTATATTGTGGTTAAAAGAACGAAGGGGGCAGTTAAACAGGGGTGCTGAAAGTTGTAGCTGGTCACAGCAGCAGCGCAATTTGTCCGAACAAATATCCAGAATTTCGAGCCCGCAATGAAAGGTTTCCTGCAAGAAGATTACTCGTGACATTTCACTCGTCTTGTTTTTAGCCGCCAATCAGTTAACCTTCGCCTGGCTATTTCTACCCGCTTAGAATCTATTTTTCCTTCACTGCCCTCAAACCCCATTGGTTCGAATAAATCAGCCCCGCTGCTTTCAACTGGAGAGTGCAGCCCTTTACAGAAAAGTATGAAGTGCTCAGCCGGCAACTAGGGCCACCTGTTGGCCCTTAGTAGCGAGCAATGCGTAACTCAGTAAGAATATTTTAAACTTATAATTTTGTGAAAACATGAAAATCTCAAGAAATTGCGATCGATTATCACATCCGACTCTTCCTACTATCTGCAAAACGTGATCTGTAAATTCCTTCGTACGCTCACCTTAACTCTGCCGGCTACAGAAAATCAACGGCGTCTGCCGAAAATTTCAAATTAACCCAGTGATTGAGTGTTCTGCGCCAAGCGGCACGCGATGGCAGCCATGTAAATTAGAAAGCGTTAGTCCAGATTTCCTGGGCTTCCTTCATCTTGAGGTCAATGAAAAACAGTTTTCTTAAAAACACAGCGTCATGCAGTAAAAAAAAAAGCGTATTTTCTCTGCCACTGCAGTGGTTACATCCTTCTGACATACCTCGGAGGGCTGATAACCTGAATGAAAACCAAGTTTGCCCCTGGTCGCTTAACAGGACGTTGGCCTCTTCGGAACGCTAAAATGTTAACCCCCGCAGACCGGCATCGACGCGTGCACTTGCCTTTTCATGTTTCCTTCTTTTTGTTTTTTTCTGCCCAATATAGACTCTTTAGGACCTGGGGCGACACAGATGTAGAGCAGGCGACCCGCCTACTTTCCCCGTCGCTGATGTCCAAGAACGTTTTCTTACTTTACCTTGTAGCGACGTGCGCGCCCCCTGGTGACGTGGACTGGTGCAGGCCTCGTAGTTCAGCAGCGTGCCTTGCGGGACTTTCAGGCCGCGCATGCATTTAAAAGCTTCTTACCTGCCAAGAAGAAAAGAACTTTTTTTTTCTACGTGCGCTGATCAAGAGTAAACATATATACACCCACACTTTCCACCAAATCATGGAATGAGCCAATGAAGGAAAACAAACAGATTAGAAGAATGTGGATGAAGCAAATGTGCATGAATTTAGATGAAAATGTAAAAATGTCCAAACCCGATACATATGACAAACACGCAGCTAATTATTGCGCTACATCCTGCAGTGTGAAATGTCATACCGATCTGCGTTAAAGGATCCAGCTCACTGCGCCTTTTTAAAATATTGTGCGCTCTCTTCTTCAATAACTTTATTAATAAACAGGTATTTTGTGGTGCATGTCTATTTGTATACATTTTATGCAAAATAATTCAAGAAAACTCTTCACTTTCCGTGATTCTTTAGCTGCTCTCTGGGCTGTTCTATTTTGTTTATTTGTATTTTCAATCTTTTTAGTACTTACAAGAAGTTCCTTCATAAGACTTTGAATACTGGATCTTTTTATGAATTTTCAGTGGGCGTTGCACTGGCTTTATCAAAATGAAAGCTTTCAGCATTTGAAAAAAAAATTAGATCGATATCTAGATTCCTAGGGCCCTACCTCCTCTGTGTATAACAAGCGACAAAGCATCTGCACGATTGATTGATTGATTGATTGATTGATTGATTGATTGATTGATTGATTGATTGATTGATTGATTGATTGATTGATTGATTTATTTATTTATTTATTTATTTATTGATTGATTGATTGATTGCAAAACGTTCCCCCGGTAAAGCAATTTTGCCGCGGCGACTATCCTGATAAAGAAATTGGCAGAGAGTGAGTGAGTTTCCTTACTCACATGCCAAATAAACACCATGGGCCACACACAGCCCATGAGGTACGCCAGGTGGCTGCGAAACGTCTTGACGTCCCAGATAACACCACAAAAAAAACACTTGCCTAATCTCCTAACTCGGGCAAGGTGACTTCACTTTTACTCCGTTCCACGCAATTGTAGAATTACGTCGATTTCATCATTCCGGCCTCCACACTCTTAAAAAGAGCGTAGCAACGTCTAAGAACCAGCTGGCACTTGGGCCTGGCTCCGCACACAATGGACTAACCGCCTACCCCCAAAGCCACTATCACCGCCACTGCTAACTACCCTCGTCAACCACACGGAAAAGGCGACGCGAGAAACAAGCACCACGCCACCTCCACCAGCGGTTTCGGCAACGTAGCCCTCTTCGTCGGCCAAGGAGAGAAAGTGCGCCAGACTGTCCCGTCACGCTCTGTTAATCCCGTAGATCGCCGTTCACCTTTCACACCGCGCCGTTCCGAAACAGCGGCGGCTGGTTTTGGAACGCGTATAATGCGCCCTCTAAGTGTATAACGGCAACAGTGCGCGCCGACAGGAAGTGTATATATATGTATGACAAAAGAAACGTAACTTCGAAGCCAGAAGAAAAGACAGCGCACAACCAACTTCGGCTTGGCTGGGCCTGTGTGTACATTCTCAGAACCTCCTGGCTGCGGGACCTCTCGGAGCGTGTGCAGCCAGCCACGCTGGGTTACTGTTGTTTTTGTCGTTCTTTATCTGCACGCTATTGTTGTTGTTTTTTCTTTTATCTACACAGCCCCGCTTCCGCCAGTAGAGCAGTGTGGTCCGCGTTCAACGCCTAACGAGATAACGTCGGCCGGCGCCGAGAATGTCGTAAAAAGAACGACGGCGCCATAAGTTCCGCCGTCCATAGCAGAGCGGAAAGCGGAACTAAATAGGGGCACCAAAATGCTTCGGGCGGAACAGATTCCTCAGGAAACGAGGAACCTCCGAACACAGACCCGTCCATGCTCTCAGCACGCGACGCGCACTAACGTTGTCTTCTTTCCTTTCCTTCCTTCATTTCTCTTCCTCCTTTTTTTCTAGATGCTGCTTTCTCTCTATGGAGAGGAACGACAGACAAGGAAGCTGATAGATGAGTAGTGTCTGGTATTGGTCGACAAGAATACGCCTCGTTCATGGCGTTCGTGCCGGAGCCAGCTGCTGTCTCGATAGTCATCTATTTCTGGCTTGTCTGATTTGATGTTACGGCACAGCACTTTCTGAATCGCTCTTGCCAGCAACTGTTATTGAGCGCCGATATCCCGGCCTCATAGTCGTGTTTCGACATTTGAAGCATGGAAAACGGTCACGAAAGACGTGCCTGATTTCGGCGTGAATAACTGCCAGTTATGACTCTACCACGCTCCCTCTGAATGCCTCCTCCATGAGAAACCCTCTTCCCCCAACGGCCCACATCGGCCATGTTTACCTTGGCCATGTGAATTAGTCACTCTACATTAATGATGCGCAAGGTTCGCTCACGACAGTGGCTCATACACCGTCCCCCTGGGTTGCGTTCTCAGTGGACAGCAGTAATGCACAGTAGTTGTGGATTTCAACGAGCTGCGCACCAGGCGAATAAGTTTGACCCAAGGAAGACATCTTATATTTCTCTAACTCTGAATAAAGAGTATGCATGGATAAACATATCAGAGTACTATTACTAGGTGCCTCGCTAGCGAAAAAGCCGTTATGTGTTTTCGTGGACCCTGGAGGTGTTCTGGTAAATTAGAAAAATCGGCTTCGCTACAGCTGCAGCCATGCGGAAAGACGAGTGGTAGTAGTAGTAGTTGTTGTTGTAGTAGTAGTTGTACTAGCAGTAGTTTCAGTAATAGCAGAAATTTGATTTACCATGAAGCAAATTCAACTCGCCAAACTTTCCACCTTAGTAGTAGTAGTAGTGCTAGTAGTAGTAGTAGTAGTAGTAAACATTATTATAGAAAGGACAAAACCCACGCGCGCCAGCTGCATCCAAGTGGAATGGAGGGTAGCGTGCCTCCTGCTGTTTAGCGGAAGGGAGGAAAACCGGTTTCGCGGCAGGTGCAGCCATATTCGAAGTGCCCCCTTCATATTGTGCTAGCGCACCAACGTCGCATTTAGTTTAACGAAGTAAATCGGGGGTTAATCTTTTTTTTACGTATCCTTCAGAGGTCAGCCACAGAGAACGCCGATTGGGTACCAACGTGTGGTCTGATATTGCCAGCTACCGATGAACCTCCGGAGCCTCGACATTATCATCGGAGGTGTTTAATTTACAGCTTAACTAAATTACTTCCTCTAGGACGTGCCTACGAATACGTCAAAGCACGCTTTTTGATGCACATAAAATTCCTTAGCAAAAGCCGTTATTCCGTTTATACTTGTCTAAGAGCATTGCATTTGCTCTGGAACCAAGAATATTCGATAAGTAATGAGTCACACGCCATCATGCAATGCTTACTTTCTTTACCAAAACTACGGAGTGTCCTTGTGAACTGAAATCAAAAATTTAGGCTTTTGGTCACTTATTTCAGTTTCCTTTCACTATCGGAGAGAATGTTGCAATGTTTCTTTGACTGCAATTGAGTTTCCAAGAGGTTCAGTTGAATTTAGAGCAACTTTCTGCAAGAGATGTTCCTATCTGCTTCAATTTTATTGCTACGTATTTCTTTTTGCAAAAAAAAGGGATCCTCATAAGCTCTGACTTTGCTGTCACAGAGCTTGCTTTGATTTTGAAGAACACAGAAATTATCCACCAGCTGCGATTCCTTTCGACGATATTATATATCCTATCTGACATACAATACGATCCAGTATTGTGTAGAGAAAATAGAAAGTTATTCAGCAAATAATTTTTTCTTTACCAAGAAATTTTCCCCAAATAAGCGCATGCATTAAAATGCACTTCGCAAGCGATGCCGGGTGTAAGTATATTACAGAATCTCCCTAAGAAAACTCCAATCTGCGTCGTTTACTTCGGTTGCTTTGTATTTCACTTCGTTTATAAATATTTATGCGAATAACAGAAATGGTAGCTTGCTATGCATAAATAAGTTAACTGGATGTGTAATTACCACATAATAATATCTGCAGTTAGAAGCACTTGCAATTATTGAAAGCATACACTTACACTTTTCTTCAAAAGTTAATCGAACGAATATTATCGAAAAACACAATTTTATCGCCGTCTACATCCACTTGCTAAAGATAAGCGCAGCCTAATTCTTATTACTTAATTCCGAAGTGCATCAATATATCTAAGCACTGCGCCTTGAATGTACATTAATTATATTTCTTCCACAAAGTCGCGCCATATAAACTTATGATGGAGGGTTTATAAAAGACGGTCCCTATTATTCAGTACGCAAAGATTAGGAATGGCAAATGATTTCCTTGATATTATATGATATCTATTGTCAGCCCTTTCTTCTACAAACATCAGAAGTATTAGTCAATACAACTCACAGCGTGCACGACTTCAGAGCTTTTGTTACATCTCTCTTTTTTGTAATTTTTGCTGTTTCGTTTTCAGTTCTCTTGAGAAACCCTGTGAGGCCTCTCTAGTGCTCTTGAAACCTGAGGGTACCTAAATAAGCAAATAAGCGCTTTTCGAGAAAAGCCACCAAAACAGGAATTGTTGAGTTTTTCTCTCAGTCCTAACTGACCAGGAGATTGTTATCTATTTATGTATAAGTCTTCATCCCTCGAACTTCTTAGTGCTTAACTAGGCCTAGATCCTGAACGGTTTTTGTGTTTCTCTGCAAGCATAAAACGAAACCTAAAACGTACCACGTCCTATAGCAAAAAGGCACAAAGTAGCAATTATCGACGTGTTTGTACCGCAAAACAGCGTTACGCCAACGCCGCACACCAACCATTCTTACGCAAAGGATGCAGCGCACTACTTATACGTCAACAAAGAGGAAACGATAAAAAGTCCGAGGAAAGAAAGCCAGGAATGATGGATTGCCGCCCGATTCCCTATGCAAATCATGGCTGGCCTGCGTCTCCGCCCTGAACCGAAGGCGCTGAAAGCCGCATGAGGAATAATGACCAACGACTGCGCCCAAAACGCAGTGGACCGTCGGACAGGACGCACTAGCCGGCACAACGCGCCTAAAAATGGACCTTCCACTATACGCTGCTACTACTCCGCACTTTGTCTTCTTCCTTCAACGCCACAGAGGCAGGAACTCATAGGCGGTAGAAGAAAATACAGAAAAAGACAAAAGAAGAGTTCGAGAAGATAAAAAGAAAGGTTACGCCCTCCATAGGCACCACAGTCGAGTGACCAGAGGTGCCGAAAGAGCAGTCAAGAAAACGGGGAACAGAAAGAAGTAACAACGGCCGAAAGCTTGCAAACAGAGTTAACGGCTGACTTGTGAAGGAACTACCTTCTTATCCTCGGCTTCCTCGTGAACTCCAATTAGCGCAGTGAGGGAAATGCCCCGACCGCACTGAACCGATGACAAAGCTCCGACTGTGAAGGAACGCTCTTTGCGTCGGTTCAAAAAGTAGAGACGCGAACGCCGCCCTGGTGGTAGTGGAGGAGATTGGTTGTGTGCTTCCTTTTCGCGGCGTTGTTGCTTCGTCCCTATGACTATGTTTGTTTGTGGGGGCCTGGAAGAAAAGCTTTGGAGGGGCCGGGCCAGCCGCCGGCGTGGCCCGCTTAACGCAACACCAGTTCGACAGCTTTCGGCTTTCTTCGCTGACCGGTTTGAGCGCGCCAACTCGCTCGCTACGCTGCTCGGTTTGGCCCTTGCATTCTTCTCTCTACTTATAAGCTATGAACGCTGCTTGTGTGTTTGTTATCATGCGTAGCACTCTCCCGCCATTCTTCCAATATGTGTGTTAATCATATTGCAGTACATAGCCGAGTGAGCGAGGGCTCGAAAACCTGGTACGCGACTCTGCCATCCGAATGTAATAAGCTGTAGCGAGTCTCTGTATACGTATACGCGCCGTGGGGTGTACTTCGGAAGAAGGAAGATACCCTTTCCTTTTATAGAGGGCAAACGCCACTCCGGCTGCCGCCGCTACGACCGCCGTCGGACCGAGGTAAAGAGAGAGGATTCAAGCTCCCTTCCCCTCTGTTTTGCCGTTAGCGCGAACTCGCCGACTCGGCCAAATTCAGCTGCCCGCGATCCAGGGACCTCCAGTCGCCGGAGAAGAGTAGACCAGTCGGTCGGTGGGTTTGCCGGAGGACATCATCGCTCCTGGTTTCGAAGATCGACGTCGTCCCGCTGCCTGCGTTCGCGATCTCTCCCATCGTGCGAGCCGCCGTGCGCAGGTGCTTAGACTATCGCTCTCCGAAGGCCGAAACGTCACCCTCGGCTTCACCTACTGAGTTAGGACCACGCACAAGTCGAGCGAGTTTGCTGAGTCTGAGGCATTAGTGCGGAGTCATGCGGGAGTGCGGGTTTCACGCGGTTCTTCTGGTCACTGTCGCAGCTTGGCTGGGCTCGGCTCGAGCTGGGCCGATTGAGAAGAAGCCGGGGAGCGAGAAAATCGACAAGCAATCGGTGAGTACAATATCTCGGAACTATAAGGTGTTATATCTACATGCTGTTGTTTACTGCAGCCCTCTCCTGTTAGTAAAAAAGTTGGGCTAATTGGTGCTGATAAATTAGTAAGGTCTCTGGTGCAATATCTTTGATATGTTGGATGTATTTCCTCCAATGCATCTGATGCTGTACTTCTGAGGATTTCTAGGCATTAAGATAAAGGGCTACTCTTATAGAGGTGTGGCCCGCTGTCCGCAACTTTGCTCTATAAGCTTCGACGTTAGCAGCGCTGATAGCACCGTAGCATGCTGTTAATGAGAAAAAAGTTACACTTATCTCTGGTAACACCCATGCAAGATTATTACTTGCGGTAAACACGGAGGGCCCACAATTCCATCCAGCCCGACAGGTGTATTCGTTGCGACATGCCTATTTCTTTGTCGAGTGTTTGCGGCATATTCTCAGATATGGGCAGATGACAGATTTTGAATACATTTTCTATTTCGAAAGGACTCGCGTTTTACTACGTTTTCGCGTTTTCACGACACCCTGGGGAAAAATAGAGGGCGGGGCTCTTCCTACTCGTTTTCTCGGGCCGACCAGAAATTACCAACGCCAGGACACGAGGCGTTTCCAAACAACTTACCCAATTTCATGTAGGTTTCCTCGAGACAAACAAAAGAAAATGGCGAAAGGCAAACTTGACACGGCAGAAAGATTTCTCGGATGCGAAGGAAAAATAGCCAAGCACGAGCCTTTTGCGTGCGAACACCGTTCATTGATGTGTACCCAACGCGTTCAAGTTGAGTTGAGTTCAGTTGAGTGGTTGTACACTACCGGTGGGATTAGCCTTGCAGTTGCTGCCGGCAATTGCTCCACCATAGCGACACTTAAATAGAAATCACAGAAACACTGTCCGCAAAAACCCAAATAGACACTCCTGAGGTCACCATGTGGAGGCCAAATCCGTGTCCTGCAGGTAAAGTAGAAGAAGGCGAGAAGCATCCCTTCTACTCGACTGGCTCCCGCGCGGGAAAACAATGTTCTGAAGAGTGCGAAACACTACCATTCAACTCAATAACGAGCCACTATGTAGGCTGGAAATTCCATCTCCAGTAAACGAATAATGAAATGGCACCACGCAAAAGCATTGTCAACGTGGACGTTCATGTAAAAGTATGCTCGCAAATAATTAAGCTAAACGCAAGCAGTTAGTTTCCAAATTTCTTCTTTGAACTTCTACCATTGATGGCTACTGTTTCCGACGTCACGGCTGGTGGCTGCGGTATCTTATTGGCGGTGCTGATTATGACAAAAATGTAAGAAAGGAATTAGTAAATAGTATAACAATGTAAGATGGGACCCTGCTGCTCTATGAAATAATCGCTTTGTGATATAAAATTGACATTAGAAAAAACTCCACTGCATGTATCCGTAAGTGGCAGCGTTAAAATAAATTTTCATGGCAACAGGGCAGCTTTATTTGGGCACAAGCGAGAGGAACCGCTGAAAAACTCCGCCTCTGACCGAGAGCATGGCTTAACGAAATAGAAGCGAAAAAGAAAAACACAGGGAAGACGATAGGCGGCGACAGGAATGACAGCGACAGCGCAATCACAAATTTGCGCAGCATTCTAAAGCAGGACATTCTGTGCGCCTTTTACAAGCATATAGGGCACGGAGTGGAATTTGCAGAAATCGAAGTTGTTGTAAGTTATTTAGCTACTCCATAGCTCACACGCAGTAATTGCTCTTTTTTCGAGCAAAGTGAACACAACTCGATCCAATTGTTGTTCCGAATAAAATTTGGTTATCCGGATCTTTTTGGTTATAGTGACGTTTGTCTGGCAGGAAAAGACGCCTTTGTCACCGAGAAAAGTAGATTTAAAAATTTTCACGCCAGTAGATACAAACTCTTGACGTTCTTACCAAAAAGGACGGGTTTCCGCCTTCTTGAAGTGCATAGCGGTGTAGCCTAGGCTCCGAGATCCGCACAAAAATCGATAGGGACGCACGCCTTTCATTGCAAAATTGGTCGGTGATGGCGACACCTGTTATGCGTGTTCTGGACTATCCTAGCTCATTAAACCCCAGTCTTCGGGGAGAAAAATGGTCTCTTTTTTATTATAACGTGGCGCGATACACGCCCGCTTCCATTCGTTCTCGGCGTCTGCTTAACTTAAGCAAATTACTCCAAGAGACGTTGGTCTCAGTTCTTCATACAGCACGGCCGCTGACGTCAATACTGCGTGATTGATTTACTTGGAAAACCTTAAGTCAACGTTTAATAATTACTACACTACTGAATGTTAAGCATGGTGATCGAGGGATATCAATGACAACAAGAAAAAGCACCTAACTCAAAATGAACATTAACCGTCATTTCTTCAGCGAAGCTTCTTTAGAGTTTACGAAATCAAGCAAGTAATAATTAGGACGCTGTGGTTATTAACCGCGATTAAGTATATACGGTTAGCAAGCCTTGCAATGAAAGATGTTTTACGAGTCAATATTAATCAGTTCCCATGATACAGTAGTTCTTATTAAAGGTATAAACACAGAGCTTAGCTCCTTCTTGAGGAACCTGTATCCAATCAGCCTGCAGGTTTCCAAATGACAGCAACTCTCCTTCAACCACTGACAATGAATCCCAATAGGCGTGGTAGTAATGGTCACGTACTTCTTATAAGTAACGGCCGCTGCCTGCCGGCAACGAAGTGCAACACATTTACTCTCAAAATCTTAGCACCAGCATAATGCGAACACCCTCCGATTTCATTCAAACGCAGTAGTTCTGCAGAGGACAACCAAAGAGCAACACAAACGAAAGGAGTGAGCGGTAAGCAGGCATAAAATGGCCCGCTGTACTAGAAGTAAAGCCCAGTAGCGCTGAATGATTCATGGTATATTGGGGTCTAACGTCCCAAAGCGACCGAGGTTATGGGAGACGTCGTAGTGGAGGGCTCCGGAAATTTCGACCACATAGAGTTTTTAACATTAACTGACATCGCACAGTACACGGGCCTCCTCTCGAACTTCGCCTCCACCGAAATTCGACCGCCGCGGCCGGGATCGAACCCGCATCTTTCGGGTCAGCAGCCGGGCGCCATAACCACTGAGCCACCGCGGAGTCCAGTAGCATTGATTGATGCTATTTTTAGTACGTCCTCTTGAAAGCCTATTCTTAAAGTTCTTCAGTTTTTATTGCTCTGTCGGGGTCTTGTGTGGCTGCACAGTGTTGCCCGGATCGGCTCTATTCGTAGGGCGCTTCGCTTTACTGGCACCAACACGGGCTGAACTGGAGAGCAGACAAAAACAAAACGCTCCAATGCCTTCTATTCCTGAGACAGGATATTTTTATAAGGTATTTGAAAGCCTCTCCAATTCTGCATCCTGAACGAAGACTTAAGCAACCCTTTGTTCGTAAACTTTCCCCGTTCACGCAGCGAGACACAAAACCTCACTCCCAAAAGCCGTCATAATCTATGGACGATTTGGAACTCGTCGCTGGGTTCCAAGTGCTTCACACATAAAAAAGAAGCTCGACTTAAGACTCGGTGAAGAAAAGAACGAACGCAAAGAAACTGGGGGGGGGGGGGGGGGGGGGATTTCGAACATAACCCTTTAAACACTAGCTTTTCGGCACCTGAGCCGCCGCGGTGGCCCAGTGGTTATGGCGCTCGGCTGCTGACCCGAATGACGCGGGTTCTATCCCGGCTATGGCAGTCGAATTTCTATGGAGGCGAAATGCTAGAGGCCCGTGTACAGTGCGATGTCAGAGCGCGCTAAAGAACCCCAGGTGGTGGAAATTTCCGGAGCCCTTCACTGCGGCGTCTCTCATATAGCCTGAGTCGCTTTGGGACGTTAAATCCCCATAAACCATAAACCATAAACTTTTCTGCACCAACAAGTTAGACATGCCGTTTAGCGATGGGAGCATTTCCAGAAACAGCGTATTGAATTCAGAAAGAGAAAGCACACACGGGAGGCTGTCAACGAATTTCGATTTTCTAGGAAATGAAAGGTGCAACATAAATATATTTCGCGCAGTTGTAACCTCGCCACATTTACCTTTTACGGAATTCTGAAAACAATGCACCAGTTTCGTGCCTGAAGTGCTGTTAGAAAGCAGAAGAGCTCAAGAATAGGAGAGCTCTAAGCAGCAGCCATCCAAGTTGTTTCATTTGCCCGGACCATATTTCTGGACCCAGCAGCCAAACGGCTCTTACGTCTCTCATGCTTTTCCTGGAGATTCTTGGTATTTTGATTTTAATATTCATTCTCTCGTTCTTGTATTTCATGTGTTGATGTTTTTCATGTATTCTGTCATTGATAGATTACCAACTAGCCCAAACCCACAACTTATTAAAGTTAAGTCGTTTAGAGTATGCAAGTCAACACCGCTGCATGACCAAAAATTAATATCTCTTAACACATTGCCAATGACACTTTCAGCCTCTTTTTTTTAATGCTCCTTTTCTTTTGAGAACCTGGCGGAATGTATTTAACGGCTGTCATAATACCTCAAACCATAAATTACACAAGCCTCGCCGGCTAGAACACGATGCACTTCACTCTGTTCAGCAGCCAGGAAGCCAAGCACTGTCTACTCTTGAGGCATAATAGAGACGCCTTGCGGCTGACGAAGCGTTCAGCGAACCCAGCCTGTCAAGAAGTGAACAAAACAAGCCGTAGGCGCCGCGCAGACACGGTGCAAGCAGACAAAGGACGGAGCGAGCCGCCGACAATCTGGCGCTGAATGTGACCCAGGAGCTCCTCGCGCGTATTCCAGATCTTCCTGCCGACGGCACTCAAACAAGGAAACGAACGATGTAGGTGCTCCGCGCTCCTGATGGCCCGGCAGAGATGGAGGCGCGCGCTCTATATGGTTGGCCGGAGAGCGTTTCCTCTTGCGTACGGAGCTCTCATCGCTTCATGGCCCGCTGATCCTTGAATGTTCTCCTCCCTTGGTTGCTCTCGGCACGTGACAGAAGTTGGTCTCCAATGTTCTGCGGTATGATCGTACTGTCACGGACCGTCGCTTCAAGGTCGTGGCTTAGACAATGGCCGGCTTCGGTGGGCGGGTTTTAGTAGATGGAGAGTAGGCACAGGGTAATTCCAGAGAGTGCCTGTAGGACACGTTTTTTTTCTTTTAATAATCTGCAAGTTACAGGCGCGTGTCAGTACGTGCTGTCAGCAACAAATGAAACGCGAACAAGGTACAATCGGGGGGACTAAAAAATTGGCAGTGACTTAGCTCAGCTATGCCACGATATACGTACGTAGCAAGAGCTGCTGTTCCCGCCTTGTTGCGCATGTTGTCGAGTTGGTTTTTCCGGATCCGGTGGGTGCAAGTTTCACCTTGAATGCAGCAAGAGACAACGGTGGCTACTGATCCGGAGTTCCCGGGTTCGAACCCGACCGCGGCGGCTGCGTTTTTATGGAGGAAAAACGCTAAGGCGCCCGTGTACTGTGCGATGTCAGTGCACGTTAAAGATCCCCAGGTGGTCGAAATTATTCCGGAGCCCTCCACTACGGCACCTTCTTCCTTATTTCACTCCCTCCCTTGTCCCTGCCCTTACGGCGCGGTTCAGGTGTCCAACGATATATGAGACAGATACTGCGCCATTTCCTTTCCCCCAAAACCAATTATTATTATTATTAACGGTGGCATCGCATGTGCAGGTCATGAAAGTGGGTTCTGCCGTGGTGGGTCAGTGGTTACGGCGCTCGGCTACTGATCCGGAGTTCCCGGATTTGAACCCCACCGTGGCGGCTGCGTTTCGATGGAGGCGAAAAGCTGAGGCGCCCGTGTGCTGTGCGATGTCAGTGGACGTTAAAGATCCCCAGGTGGTCGAAATTATTCCGCGGCCCTCCACTACAGCATCTCTTTCTTCCTTTCTCCTTTTACTCTTTCCTTTATCCCTTCCCTTACGGCGCGGTTCAGGTGTCCGCCGATATGTGAGATAGATACTGCACCATTTCCTTTCCCCCAAAAGCAATCTTTCATACTTCTCCCCCTGTCCTCTATTCCTGTACCCTCACCTCTTTCATTTCATTTCTCCATTCTGCCTGCTGTCCTTTATTTCCGCTGCCCCAGCTCAGGTGCTTCAGTATCGATGGCAGATGCCGGGGCTAGCAAAAATCTTTTCCTTCCTTTTTACTATTATTTTTAATAAAACCACTACCACCACCACCACCATCATAAAAAACCGGTGCACATTGATGCAGAACGGTCTTGTGGGCTAGTTGGTTCATTGCAGAAAAAAAGTTAGTACTGCGCGAATGAGACATGACACGAGAGCAGTGTGTTGTAGTTATTGTTCCTGTTCTCGTGTCGTGTCTCATTCGCGCAGTACTAACCTTTTTTCCACTTTGATTCGTTCAGCGAAACGGTAGGTGTGATCCATGATATATGTGGCAGATACTGCGCCATTTACTTTCCCCCAAAACCAATTTTCATTTTCATTTCCATGCGACGCCTGCCGTGGAGACCGACACGTGAACCGCGGCCGTAAGGGAAGGAAAATGAAATAGAAATTGGTTTTAAGGAAAGGAAATTACACATGTGTCGCCTGTCTCACTTATCTTGGTGGACACCCGAACCGCGCCGAATGAAAAGGAAACTGAAATGAAAGTTAGTTTTAAGGAAAAGAAATTTGCCTGTCACATATTTCGGTGGGGACACGAATCGCGCCGTAAATGAAAAGTTTCAAGAAAATGAAACGACGCCTGTCTCCGACGTCATGCGCCGCGCACGTGCTGCTCCTCACTGGTTTCGCGCATGCGCATTAGCTCACGGCGAAATGCTCGACTGGGTAGCGTAGTGTAGCACTCGCTACAAATGCCTTTGGACCGCGTGATCCGAAATCAAAGACAACAGGTATATTGTTAACCGCCGGCTGCAGTCCACACTTGTGCAGATAAAACAAGGGGATTTTGACTTTCACATTCACAAGTCTGGTTTCCGACCGGCGGCTAATAGCTGAACTATCGGCTTCATTTGTGGATCGCACGGTCCAGAAATTTATGTCCCCGACTGTACAATTCAAATAAGAACACTGGAAAAATCTTAGCAGATGGAATCTCAGTACAAGCGTAAATTGATTTCACTTAAATAGCGAGTACTGCCCTTCGAAGAGTTAATTAGCCTGATTTTATTACCTCTATATAAGCTGCCATGTTTGTGTTTCTATGTTGGCATTTCAGTTGTCTTGTTCGCGCTTCATTTGTTGCTGACAGTACATACAACTGAAGTCGAATACAAATCAAAAATTAAGGAGAGCAAAATGATAAAAGTAATGCTAACGGACAGCAAGAGTAGGAGACAAATGTGTATAGTGCATACGGAGATAAGCGGAGATAACCTACGGTCTCTAAAATTAACAGAGTGGATTTAAAAGGGTAGAAAAATGGAGCCTAGGACAGCAGGTGGTCAGGTGGCCGATGTGAGCTCAGAACAATGGTAACGGAAATGGTGGGAAGAGGCCTCTTATCCTGCAGTGAACCCAGCCTGGGCTGGTGGTGATGACAACGATGATATAAGAAATCAAATCCATCCGCCTGTCGCCAACAAAAACTATGACAACGGTCATAGCTTTAAAGGTAGAAGGGAGAGACAGAAAGTTTATGTCAGGACAGACGGAGAGGTTGGCTGGAGTCAGATTTTTCTGGTGGTGGTGGTGGTGGGGGTAACTTTATTCAGTTAAGAGCTTTGCGCTCCCTGAACTGGGAGGCGCATCTAGGCTTGAGCTGGACATCACGGCCTCCCACTGCTACGGTTGTGGCTTTGGGATTTTCGGGGCGGCCTGTATGCTCTGGCAAGCCCATGTAGTGTGATAAAGTGTGCGGTGTTCCCTGCATAGCGGGTATGTGTTTACCTATAACATGGGGTGTATGCAGTATAAGAGGCCGGTGTCTTCATAGTTCACACGAGAAGAGAAGGGGAGGTGCAGAAAAGGAGACACATTAAGCATCGAATCTGACGATGGCTTAATACGGTGAATGCGCTATGAATTTCGAATACGAAATACAACCATACACACCCACTTATCATCATGTATACGGCCTTCATGCCTGACGTAAGAGCAGCGTCTTTCGGCCGATCTCATAGGTGATTGACTGTGTGAAAGCCTCCTGTCTGCGTCCGCAGTAAAAGAAAATTATTCAGCAGTGTCTTCTTCTGCTATAACCAGGTGATTGACTGTGTGAAAGCCTCCTGTCTGCGTCCGCAGTAAAAGAAAATTATTCAGCAGTGTCTTCTTCTGCTATAACCTCGGCACACCTACACTTCAAATGACAGTTGAGTCACCGCGGTGGCTCAGTGGTTATGGCGCTCGGCTGCTGAACAGAAAAACGCGGGTTCGATCCCGGCCGCGGCGGTCGAATTTCGATGGAGGCGAAATTCTACAGGCCCGTTTACTGTGTGATGTCAGTGCACGTTAAAGAACCCCAGGTGTTCCAAATTTCCAGAGCCCTTCACTACGGCGTCCCTCATAGCCTGAGTCGCTTTGGGACGTTAAACGCCCATAAACCAAAGCAAATGATAGTTGCACTGATTCAGTTCAATGTCAGTTTACACAGTACATGCAACTGACTCGGCGTAAATCTTTTTCCTTTTTGGTGAATTCAAATCTAGCCCTCGTCGCATTCACGCGCACGATTGAATAACCCTGTCTCGTCGGCGTGTTGCATGTCGACCCAGTTCAGGCGGGGGTTCGAGTTTTAGCTTCACAATTGTCAACTACCGGACTTCACGAATCGGTGTCGTGCAGTTACACCCGACACCCTTCGGAACGTGCACCACGTTTTCGAACATGGCACACGCCAGCTATCTCGGCGGTATACTTTTCATTACTTACTGAATTAATAGAGCAAGAAAAAACGATTTTCAAATGTACAAAATGACCTGGTCACGATTTCACGGGAGGAAACCTGCTTCTGCTGGCCGCTCCAGAAATGTCAATCTGTGCGACCTCCTGGGTTTGTTTTCGTGGCATGTAGTTACATTGCGCTGACCGTCGCCTCATTTTCGTATTCGCCGCAGAAGTCGCCGCAACGTATAAATACGGAAAGCTTACTGTTCGATAAGCAACATACAGGGGAGTCTTAAACACGAAGCACCGACACGAAGCTCAAGTCACGAAAAGAGAAGCTACGCAACACTAACCCTTCTGCGGCGGAGATAAAAACGCTAAGGCGCCCGTGTGCTGTGCGATGTCAGTGCACGTTAAAGATCCCCAGGTGGTCGAAATTATTCCGGAGCCCTCCACTACGGCACCTCTTTCTTCCTTTCTTCTTTCACTCCCTCCTGTATCACTTCGCTTACGGCGCGGTCCAGGTGTCCAACGATATATGCGACAGATACTGCGCCATTTAATTTCCCCAAAAACCAATTATTATTATTATCAACACTAACCTTTTCCTTCGGGCGTTGTTACATTTTTTATTATTATTTTGATAAAATAAACGAGTACCAACCAGGCCAATGTATGTCACTTATTAGGCAGGCAAGGTGTTTCCATCTAAGGTAGGTGTAATAATAAAATGACTGCTGCATTACTTTTTTAGGCAAATTCTGTGAAAACACTTTTAAGTCTTAGTACTCTTCAGTTACTTTGCAGTGTCTGCATTGAATAGAACCGTGGCCATGTTAATTTCATTTAATCAATCAACCGCATTTATTTCTACTGAGAGGAGGTAGAAATAACAAATCGCGGGAAGTGAGGGGCTTTCTATGACACATACATTAATTAAGGCAGCCAACAGACATCGTAAAGATGAAAGATAATAGGGAATTTTTTTTACTCTAAATTGTGGCGCTCATTAGCGGTATATTTCGTGTGTAATCACTTTATGGCTCTAAATTAATTGATAGCGAACAAGAAAAAAAGACTACGAAATACCGCCAGTGAGGTCCGAACCCACAACCTCCGTATATCGCGTACGGTGTTCTATTAGCTGAGCTACGGCGGTGGCTGTCGGGGTCATTTATGTTGTTAACCTAAACTTTAGAGTGATCACAAGCGACACCCTCGTCGCACGCTGCCGCAATGAAGGTGTTCAGTAACGCCCAAAATAAACGCGCACATTAAAAACATACACTGTATACAACGCTTACGGCGCAAAATTACACCACGCATAAGCTTAGCGGTCAAACAAGCCCAACCGTCGTCTCTAGCTGGTCCATAATAATAATAATAATAATAATAATAATAATAATAATAATAATAATAATTAGTTTTAGGGGAAAGGAAATGGCGCAGTATCTGTCTCATATATCGTTGGACACCTGAACTGCACCGGAAGGGAAGGGATAAGGGAGGGAGTGAAAGAAGAAAGGAAGAAAGAGGTGCCGTAGTGGAGGGCTCCGGAATAATTTCTACCACCTGGGGACCTTTAACGTGCACTGACATCACACAGTACACAGGCGCCTTAGCGTTTTTCCTCCATAAAAATGCAGCCGCCGCGGTCGGGTTCGAACCCGGGAACTCCGGACCAGTAGCCAAGCGCGCTAACCTTTGAGCCACCGCGGCGGGTCGTCAAAGATCCCCAGGTGGTCGAAATTATTTCGGAGCCCTCTACTACGGCACCTCTTTCTTTCTTCCTTTCTGGTCCACTGGACCAGAATTCAGTGTAAATTTCACGAAAAGCACTAACCTCTCTTATAAAATTGGTCTATGAACAGCCTATAGACATCTTATAGACTCTGTCGCCTTCCTATAGAATTTCTTTTTGTCTACTCATTGTCTACAGACAGTCCTAGACGAAATTCTACTAAACGTGTACGGCCATAAGTCTTTAGATTGTCTAGAGACTGTATATAGGATATCTATTGCCTATAGACTATTCTCTAAGATTTGTCTATAGACTGTCTATATACTTTATAGACAGAAGTCGATGGACAGTCTATAGACTGTCTAAATATATTTTGTAAGGACTGAGTTCTCTACTGAACAGCGAAGCTTACTTCAAAAACAGCGATAAAGCCACAGGACGCGCCCTCTATTTTGGAATTCGCCTTCTATGTAGGAAAAAAAGAAAACGCTAACATATCACCCATCAAGACAGCGCGGGACACCAGAGGAATTTAGCCAGCCCCACGAAAATAAACACACTAGCCTTACGATCGCACGTGTGAATTGCATTTCCCATCGACCGGTATGTGCAAGACTTCGCACAGACTTCGCGCTGACAATCCGAGCGCCCTACATAGATAGATACACATGTCAAAAGCACGTAGGCGGTCACTAAAACACGACACGCACAGAGGCAAGACGCAAAGAAAACTCAAGCTCGCTCACCAGGGGGCTTTCGGGAGTCCCACTTCGTGCGGGCGCCTCTACACAAGGAAAAAACGACGTCGCGAAGGCTGCTCTGAATCGGGTTACGCATCTTGCCTTGCAAGTGTCTTCGAATACCGTCTTCTTTCTGTTGTTTCGTTGTTGGAGGAAAGATGGCCGTAATTATCAATTGGGGCTGGGCGCATCCCGCAAGACAACGTCCTAAAAAAAAATAAAGGGAAAAGTAAGGGAAAGGAGGAAGGAAGAAATGCTGTTTATAGAACGTTGCTTTCTTTAAGTTGCTTTTTTTTTTATTTGTGCCTACAGACCGCCCTTGGCGCAGTTATGTAGGCGGGAAGTCCTCTTCGGGGGGCTTGAAAAATCGGAGGTCTAATCTTTCTGCCCGGTATACCGACTTAAGTTTACACCATGTAGCACGAATTATCAATATAGAATGTTTCTCAGTGGATTACGTTGTCCTCTTGTTCAAACATATCGGCAGCGTTTCGTATACGCAATGGCGCTTCATGTGAGCATAATATTTGGCCAAATTACACAAGAGACCTATGCTGTTGCTATCATTTATTTAAACGCCATACCGTTACGGAGCTCGCATTGAAGAAAACCGCAGCACCACTGTGCCAGGAGCGGTATGAAGACCCCCGGCCATCTACGAATGTTAAATAGGGAACGGCCAATTCCGCATGTGCGGACCAGTTATGAACCGACGCAGCGTGGTGCATAAAGGGGACCGCCGGCTGCTGAAAGGAGGCATTAACGCTACTCGTCATACCCTTAAGGCGCAGCTTAAGTATTCCCTCAACCTTTTCTCAGGGTAGAGTAGCTGCACAAAAAACTATAAGGAAAGGTAACGAAACGAAAAATCTACCGAAACCAAATACTAACGAAACCAAAACTTACTGTGTCCAGCAAATCGCAATCAGTCGAAGAGCAATTAAAGATAATTGCAGCTTCTTCACCAGTTAACACCATGTAGTAATCGAAGTACTCTTTATCACGTGAGTCACTAGAGTATAATTTAATCCGCTCCGCTAAATAGCCTGATGTGTGTGGACATTTGTCCTTTTGAATGAGTCTCAGCACTTTTATCTTTGCGAACTGAGTAATTTACTTGCTGGTTATTAGAGTTTTCGTTTTATTAAGGGAGATTCTTCGCTGTCGGCATATATGCACTTTTTTGTCTGAATTCATGCGGCGGTTCTACAGCCTAAGCTGTTACTATCTCTTACACTGGTTAACCGGCGCCGTTGTCGGCGTTGGCATCCGCATCACAACGCAAGTAACCACATTGATTCGTCAACGTGTCATCACGGCATTGCAACGAAGCCGACGTTATGCGTTGTAGTAACGTCACGTATGACGTCAGTAGAGTGACGAGGAAGAAGAAATTCTGCCTTTATTCCGCGCTAGCTGCTCCTGCAAAAGATTCTTGTTACTCAAACGTAACCGTCCTGTGCATTCTTAGGAAAGTCTGATTCAGCTCGATTGAGTTCAATCGCATGAAATTTAGATCTACTCAACTCAACACATACCCATTAAAATGCATCTAAATAGCGCTTACGTCGGAATGGTAGCATATTTCAGGCCATTAAAGGCACACCTGAAGCCAATTTTGTCCAGCGGAGCTCACTAAACCCTGCAAAATTTATTCTAAGCTTGTACAGATTTAGGGACATTAGAGACTTTACGAAAACAGGAAATTGTATTATCCTGCATTTCTGTTATCGAATATTTTATTGCCTGCTTAAGTTGGCTCTTTGTTATTGGGAAAAAAACTGTTCTCAAAGAAAAATTTTCCCAGTATCGTTAATCACTGTAATTGTTTTCGATTTCCCAGCTGCACCAGCTGGGATATATTTTCTGTTTAGCCAGACTTGACCTTATTGGTATTTGTTTGCCAAGTTCGTTCCTTGAAAGCTGCTATCTCATTTCCGTTTTCAGATCCAGGAGTTCTTCACATCGGACTGGGGAGCATGTGAGCCATTGAAGAACCCACTCGTTATACCAGAGGTAAAGACGCGTGAAGCCGTGCATGAACAGTTCTGAGATTTTTTTTTCTTTTCCTCTGCTGTCATAAATATGTTGATAAATTTTTACTTAGGGTTGTGACGAGTCGTTCTTCAGTAATGCTTACATGAAGCGTACCATGAAGCACTTTTAGTTCTTAAGGATGGTAATATCTGTTGTCGAATGCAACTCAAGAACGAAGCGGCTTTTCCTCATCAAAGGACCCCCTTCCAGCCAATAACGTCGGCCAATTCCCATGACCATGCTAGCGTGACAGTGCAGGTAGTGGCAGATGAAAATGACCAGTCCCCTCCCTCCATGATCGGGGATAGTCCACTCCCCGCATTTTCACTCCACTCCCTTGCATTGTGACGCTAGCAGATTCATGAGAACCAGCCGACGCCATTGGTTGGAACGGGGTCCCTTGACAGGGAAAAACCGCTTCCTTCTAGAGTTGCATCCAACTACACTCACAACGCACCTTCTTTATCGCTCGCATACCCTTAATCATGTTCAGTGAATAGCAAAGTGGAGGGGAGAGGTATCAAAAAACGTGCCACCTTCCCCTCTTCCCTGATTCTGCCCTGCCCTGCTTCGAATCAAATGCTACATAGGTAAAACAAAAGTGCAAAAACTTCCACGAGGCCGTAACATTTCTTGCTGCTTATCACTCGTGACATCTCTTCGAAAACTGAAATTCTGCCCCGCCGCGGTGGCTCAGTGGCTAAGGCGCTCGACTACTGATCCGGAGTTCCCGGGTTCGAACCCGACCGCGGCGGCTGCGTCTTTATGGAGGAAAAACGCTAAGGCGCCCGCGTGCTGTGCGATGTCAGTGCACGTTAAAGATCCCCAGGTGGTCGAAATTATTCCGGAGCCCCCCACTACGGCACCTCTCTCTTCCTTTCTTCTTTCACTCCCTCCTTTATCCCTTCCCTTACGGCGCGGTTCACGTGTCCAACGATATATGAGACAGATACTGCGCCATTTCCTTTCCCCCCAAAACCAATTATTATTAAAACTGAAATTCTGCTACAGCTGCAGTCACGATGCAACGAGCGCAGAAACCTAAAAAGAGAATCCGCGCGACCTTTCAGGTTTTGCGTATTTGAGAAATTGTTAGCATTCACAGAATTCCTTCTTTTTTTTGTTACTGAAATGTGGCTAGGTCGAAGCATTCAGTATTGAGGAAACTACATGAAATTGTACCTTCGCAGTTCTCCCTTCAATTCTTCGATTCAAGTCCCGAATGCGCTGCATTTGTTTATGCCTATGTTAGCCACCACCTCAATTCGTTTTAGCACGGAACACTTCACTCAGCGAAGTAGCACACAAAAAAGCCACGTTCTTAGCTGCAAGCAGAAAAGTGCTCTTACTGCTGCATGACCCCGGAAGCAACCGTGTCGTCTTGCTGTAAATAGATAAATGTCTTGATTTTTTGTAATCGCCTTCGAAAGGAGCAAGAACTTGTATGCGAATTTAAAAACATTCCTATACGTTCTTTTTGTCGATGTGCATATCGTGATTATCATGATTACGTGAATCCTTCAAAACCTAACTGCTTCAAAAGAAAGGATTAAATGCTGAGAAACTGCGCACAGCTAAAAGAGAAAGCATGCTGCATTACTTGCATCAAGGTCTCGCAGAAAGGTAATGGGAAAATCACCAGTGTTCATTAAAACATGACCTTCGTAATACAGCCAGCGGAACAGCGTGATAATTCAAAGCTCGTGCATTTGAAATATTTTCAGAGTGACTGCTAATGTTACTAGACCAAATATTATCCTTGCTCTTTCAGATGAGTGATCCTCAAACTTGGATTCGATGTCAGAAACACCTTCCAGATCATCCTAGCGATATCGAGGTAGGTGGTGTTCAAATCATACTTCGTTTAATAATGGCATTTTTCTTTTCCACAAATGTCTGTTTAGGCACATTTACCGGTTAAACGGCGTCAGTGTCCCCGTTTCAGGTCGTGATGTAGAGTTTTAATGTTTACTTACATTCCATATGAAATGTTCTTCTGGATTGCCTTAGGCATGCATAAGGCCCATGTAGGCAGACGAACGTCCAGGGTGGCCTGGGACAAAAAGGCCACGCATGCAGACGAATGTCCAGGATGACCTGTGATGTAATGGCCTTGAAGGCAGAGGGACCTCAAGGATACGGTCTGGAACATATAGGCGATGCATGCTGAAGAACGTCCAAGATTACCCGGTACTTAAGGATCATGTATGTGGAGGAATGTCCAGGATTACCTAGGGTATTAAGGACGCTGTGGAGAATTTTCCGTCTATACTCAAGTGTTTTGTAGGATAAATTGAGTGCGCAAATGGCATATTATCGTGTGGGCCTTCGTAACAATAGCCTGTTAAAGCGTCCTTGTTTATACGCCTGGAGGCCACAGGTAAGGATATTTCGGGTCATAATAGCTAGTCAATACTGTCTTCCAGGGTCATTTAGTGTTCCGTACAAATGCACAATACCGTATGACATACATTAAGTTCTGCTTGCGTCTAAGTGCTTCATCTCATTGATTCAAACTTCGCAGGAATACCTTCCCAGGCTCAGCCGCTGTATGCTGAAGAGCACAGGATGGGTAAGCACTACTCATTGTTAAACTCGTGTTGAACTTTTGTATGCCTATTTGAAGCGTGCTGTGGTATGCAACATAACCCTGTAACTTCCTCTTGTTTACCCTTGACATAACCAACGCAGGTACGAAGCAACGGAAACATGAACCTCAGTAAATACCTTCAATACCTCAGTCTCCTGGGACTTGATAATGAAGTAAGTACTGTTCCATCTTATCACAACAGCAATTCTCATAACTCTAGAGGCGTATACATTTCAATTTCTTTTCAAGAGGCAACTTGTCCATTCGAGCCGATTGGTTAAAATGCAGTTCACAGTGATCAAGGCTTGTGCTTGATGAAGGTTTCTCTCCATCTTCAATTAACAGTATTAACTATACATGTTTACAGATAATGAAAACAACCCGCGCGCATAGCAGCAAACGTGCCGGTACTGCCGGCGTCAAGTAAAATGCGGAGAAGGCGACCAAAATATCAAAAGCAAAACGAGAATATATTCGTAGAAGAAATCTTAATATCAGCTTACTTTATTTTCACTTCGATGCTGGGTGGACCGCTGGATGGAAGTGTTAGTGGACCCGACCCGAAATGTTAATGGACAAGAGGAACGCATATGAAAAACACAAACGAGCTTTACTAGAGACAAACTCATCAACTACTCGGCAGGTCGTGTCTTCTCGCTTTTTCTTCAGCTATGTTTCTTTTCGCGGTGGAAAAAGATTGAAACAGCTTGTCAAAAAAAAAAAAGACTTTTAGCGAAGTTCTCTTCGGACTGGCTGTGCAGTGGTTGCAGTCAATGTGCTGTGGTCGTTAAAGTACGCGGCAATTAATTTTTACGACGCGATACCGTGACACATACATTTTCTTGCTGTTTATTGTGGATGACTTCGCAAATCGTTTCGCCGCAGTCGTTCACGTCAAATAGCCTTTGTTTGCTTGAGTTTTATGTTCCCACAGACACTCCAAACTCTCATGGACTACCCGAGTGGTAGTACGCCAGAACAACAATCTGCTGCCGCTGATCAAAGCGCGAGCGTGTGATTGACAGAGTGAGGTGTGTCATGACGACACTTTGACTAACTGCATCAGCTTAGTAGCTCATTGCAGTGTATAACCAACCCCTGTCGCGGAATAATGAGAATGATTTCGCTTCGATCTGCCACAAGTTGAGCATGCCTTAAGTCACGCACGCCCAAAATGACAAGCGTGGCAGCTGGACCAAAATAAAACAGCTAACCGCATTTAAGAGCTCCCACTCGTCTCGTGTTGAATTTCTTCAAAAAGAAATTTTTGTGAAAAATTTCTTTGACAACACTTTTCAACAATTTCAGCGCAAGAATCCATCAGGTGCCTTTCAAATTTCCGTAACCGTGTAGCAAGCTATAAAAATGGTCCCTTTTTTTAATTAGCGGCGAAGTTTATTTCTACCTGTTTCTTTTCTATCAAAAATCTGCGTAAAAAAAACAAAAGGATTGTTTTCCTCATCCTTATTTTTAAACTTCATAAGTTGTTCTCGGTCAGCGTTTTGACTGCATCACTTCGCACGGGCGACACGCGCTTTACAATTCTGCTGCAAATACGTTAGTATCACTCCAGGGCATTGCCCCAATGTCTCGGCACACTTTTCAGAAGTGCGGGCGCGTTTGAAAGCCGTGAAAAATTGCGCTTGCTATTCAGACACGACCCAAATTGCACCCGCCGCCACCTTTAACCTCCCCTGCTTCGCAGCCTCCGACACCCCACCCACCAGTACACGTCCCGTTCATCGCAAATACATTAACTGATGCGCACAACTTCCCACAAAACGAGGCGTTCAGGCAGCGAATCCGAAGGCTGATAAACAAACGAGCGACGGTACCGCATTATCGCGTGTACAACTGACGCGCGCCGGTTGCTACTTTCAAAGTACAAACTCTTGAACTGTAGAAATCGAATGGAAAGGGGTGGAGCGGGGTGATGCAGAGGAAGCTTGTTTTTTATGCGTGCATCCTCGAACACAGTGCTTAGCAGTGCATTACTGCAGAAAAGCAGCAGGACAACAAATAGGCAAAAATGCGTGGCAGCAAGTAAGTACCCAGAATTTTTTTTTTTTCGGGATGCTCCTGAGGCAATTTTTTCTATTCGGAAATGGGGACGAGGTATAGTGCTAGTCGGTACATGCCCACTGACACCATTCCTTGGAGGACTGAAGGGAATTTGCAGTAGGATTGATTTCGCTGGAGGGAAAGAGGTTGATGGGGGTGGGGAGGAATCAGGGTTTGGAGGGCTCAGGCGTCCCCCTAGGATATATGCCAGCGTGGTAACGTGTATTGCATCCTGGTGTCACCCGACGCCTTGACGTCTTCATGCTGTAATCGAAGGGTATCTGTATTTGAAGTCAATACTTCGCTTTTTGAAGTGAACTTAAACTTGATGTGACTATACAAACTAACTGCGAGTTACTTATGCTTCAATCGTTGTCGCCGCTGAGATCTGCTTGCGTCTCAAAATACGTTGCATGAGCATTTGCCCCGCCGCGGTGGCTCAGTGGTTAGGGCGCTCGACTACTGATCCGGAGTTCCCGGGTTCGAACCCGACCGCGGCGGCTGCGTTTTTATGGAGGAAAAACGCTAAGACGCCCGTGTGCTGTGCGATGTCAGTGCACGTTAAAGATCCCCAGGTGGTCGAAATTATTCCGGAGCCCTCCACTACGGCACCTCCTTCTTCCTTTCTTCTTTCACTCCCTTCCTTATCCCTTGCCTTACGGCGCGGTTCAGGTGAGAGAGAAACAACTTTATTGCCATAGATTGGCGGGATTTAGGGCAGGTGGGCTTGGTGTGGCCCCCAGGTGGGGGCGACTTCCTGGGCCCACGAAATGAGTGCCAGTTGGATGCTCTTGTCTGGCCTTTTGAGGAGTTCGTTCCATCCATCTTCGGAGGGAGCTGGCAGTAAGGTTCGAGGGGGCGGATTTCCCGCGCAACCCCAGAGGATGTGAGCCTGGGTGGCGATTTCTCCCTGGTAACAATTTTGGTAGACGGGGTCGTATTCCCCGTCTGTGATGAGTGAAAGTCTAGAATGGCTAAGGATAGAGTGTGTCTGCAACCTGCGGAGCAAGGTGGCTTGCGCTCGGTTCAAGTCGGGGTGTGGAGGCGGGAACTGGCGTCTCATCTCTCTGTAGAGGTTGGTAATTTCGGCAAAGGTCTGGGGAGCCTCGGCAAGAGCGTCTGGGTCCGTGGGGCCGGCCGCCCGGTTGGTTAGTCCTCGGGCTAGTCGGTCGACCCCTTCGTTTCCAGAGTTTCCCGCGTGGGCGGGTACCCAGACCAGGTTGATCTTATGGTCGGGAGTGCAGCCGCGAAGGATGCGTGCAGCGGGGTGGCAGATAAAACCTGCCGAGTAATTTTGTATTGCTCTTTTGGAGTCGCTGAGGACGGTGCGCGTACGTGGGTCAGCGATGGCCAGCGCGATGGCGGTTTCTTCTGCCGCTGTCGGAAGGTGTCCAACGATATATGAGGCAGATACTGCGCCATTTCCTTTCCCCCAAAACCAATTATTATTATTCATTTGCTGCACTTCCCTTCAGAAATCCTTGATGCTTTCTTGCGAAGGACGGAACAGTTTCATTCTTTGACTTGCTCCGAAACAACCTCTCAAGACCACTCTAGTGTATGCATAAAAAATATGGAAAACCTTTATTAGTAATTATAATAATATTAATAATTGGTTTTTAGGGAAAGGAAATGGCGCAGTATCTGTCTCATATATCTTTGGACACCTGAAAGACGCCGTAAGGGAAGCGCTAAAGGACGGAGTGAAAGAAGAAAGGAAGAAAGAAGAGCCGGAGTGGAGGGCTCTGGAATAATTTTGACCCAGAAAACCTTTATTCCTCACGTATTTTTATTGTAGTTTTTTTAGGATTAGGCTTTCTGCTTTAGAATAATTATGTGCTCATTCTGTTTTGCATCCACGTTCTAGGTCTTCCCCTTTTAATTTTTTTCCGAATTTCTGAAAAATTTCCATAAACAAATTCTTGGTTGCTTGAAATCACCAGTTGCCTAAATGCGGATCGATGCGGTAGTCGGAGCTTTCATTAGGATCAACCCAGCCCGCCTTTGTACCGAAACTGACGTCCCCAGCGTGGCAGTACAGCGTTGGATATGCACAGAATGCGGCAGCAGCGTACGTACTACAGTGCGTAGACGACGTCGACGCAAGGCCTCACTCAGCCACCGCTGACCCGCTGCCTGGGGCTACCAATTATAATGACCCGCGAGTCCCGCAGACCGCCGGAGGCTCCGAGGGTTTGCACAATCGCGGTGCATTGATGCCGCGCCGAGAAGGTTATCTACTCCCTCGACGTCATAAGCTGTACGCCCCTCCGTCCATTCTTATTTCTCCTTGTCCTCTTCTTCTTCTTCGCAGACAATGACCAGCACGAGGGAGGCCCACAAAGGATGCATTTCAAAAGCGGTGAGTATTGCGCAGGGGCGCGTCTCAAGCGCCGCCTATCGGCCTGTGGTGGCCCCGTGCATGATGACTGGCGGTGTGCCTGCTTGCTTTACTGTGGTGCCAAGGATGAACTCCAGTGGGCGCTATGGAGGCTTTGAACTTGGCATCAGCTTGACGAAACTAATATCGCCGCTGTCAACGCGATTTCGGTGGCCGTTTGGGAAAGCCGACTTGGGCGTTGTTACTTGTTGAATGTCTTCGAACGGATGAAGACTGTGGGCAGAGAATACCAGCTGCGAAACTGTAAGCGCGAAGTCGGGAGTTCCGACCTCACGTGAAAAGTTTGCTCACTACGAGACTGCTAATGCTTCCGAATGACGCCAATGGCTGACGTAAGATGTGTGCCTTAGCGCATCCTAGTTCAACTGAGACCGTCGATACGCATTCGAAGCGACGGGCACTAGACAGCAGGGGATGATAAGGACTGAGAATATAACCAAGCATTCAGTTAAAAAGAAGAGGGCTGGTACGTGACACAGGAGCCCCTCTACTGTCTCTATAAAAATAACAGAGCAAGCTGCAGTGCAAGCTGCAATTTCTGCAGTGCGATTAGAGTCAGCACACAAAGCGAAGATGAAAAGCAGGTGTGCACCCAAACCTATGTTCATTAGAGTATAACAAAACTGACACACACACACACACACACACACACACACACACACACACACACACACACACACACACACACACACACACACACACATATATATATATATATATTAGATTACAACGAGACAGATGGTTACATAGGCAACGTACACGAAATAGAACACGGCCTAAGCAGGGGCCTTCAACGACCTATTCATGAACAAAACAGACAAAAAATACCGAATAGTATA
Source organism: Amblyomma americanum (assembly GCF_052857255.1). Classification (NCBI taxonomy): domain Eukaryota; kingdom Metazoa; phylum Arthropoda; class Arachnida; order Ixodida; family Ixodidae; genus Amblyomma; species Amblyomma americanum. The sequence continues at coordinate 123,600,992 of NC_135505.1, forward strand.
TGATGAGAGCTGAAGTACCCAAATCAAAGAACTGCGTTCAAAATTCATTAGCGTGGCTGAAATTTTGGAAGTTCTGGATTTAGGACACTGTGAATTGGTCTGATTTGCGCCGTTAGTTCCAGCTGCGGGGAAGATCAACTTGAAGGCCGACATTCGCACTTAAAATTGTGCTAGCAGCCATTTTTGCTTTAAAGATTATAGACAGTATAATTTTGCTTGTATGTTCTCCCCTTTCAAATGATGCGTCCGGCATTAGTATACATGGATCAACCAGTGGTGTTTATTTACGACCGCTAAATGATGAATAATTGAATTTCCTCTTGGTGCTGTTACGGTTTCAACATCTGGACTATGGCTGTACGCGTAAGAAGTCACGTTAGGCATGAAAGAAACTGCAACTCTGGCTACTTCGACACTTCGACACTAGGGTAGCCAACCGGACATGCACGTGGCTAACCTCCCTGACCTCTCTTTCTTTCTCCTGTCTCTCTCTCTCTTTTCTAAGCTGCTTGTCGACCGCCAAGCGTCCGTGAAAACACAGGCAGTTTTCTCTTTTTCATTCTTCTCCGAGTTATTCCTGTGATTTTTACCTACTTTGATTTTTTTTTCTATTTCAGTACAAGGAAAAAGACTACAAAACTCAGGTTCGTATTCCTACTCTATTGGTTTGACCCATTCGACAAAGTGACATTTCTTCCGTTGACCACATACTGGCTCGAAAACATCCTCATCGTTCCATTTCCATCTGTTTACTTTCATTTTGAACAGGACAAAGTCTACGTAGAATGCATTTTCAAGCATTTCACCAAGGTAAAATAGTCTAACGAATACCATTTCGCGGCTTCTTGCGCACACATACACAACTAACGTTATATTTTTTTTATCGGCAGGTCTGCGGTGCTAACTTCCAAGGTGCTGTGAAAGAAGGTGAGTGTATTTCACTTGCTATAAATACTATGATTTAACACAAGTCGATTGCAGCGAATCGTTATTATAACGAAATACATGCCATCATGTTCATAATAAAACACCACTTTCATGATTTCCAAGTCCGGTTATCCTCGCTAAGCGAGCGAAAGGTTTCAAACGTACACTTGACAATTCTTCAGATAGGCTTGCAGTTTCGCCTTACATATATCACTGATACCACTCAATCATATGATATTGTTTACTCTACTGCATGCTCGCAATAAATGCGCGCTTTTACTTCCCCGAAGTACGCCCTATTGCCTTGTATACATCTTCTTAATTTTGACATGTATCTCAATGCGCAGAGTCTGTCCACATTTGTAATTGCTTTACAAAGTTCGGCAGAATATTGTGCGCTTCCTTTTTCTGTTCTTTTTAGTGTTAGGTTGCGACTACAGTGTTATTTTTTACTGTCCCCCCCCCCCCCCTCCCAGCCTTTTTATGTGCAGTTCAGATTATAGCATGTGCAATCATCATCCCGAGGTTTGGGAGATGGTATCGTTTGAAACATATGTAAATTCTTTTAATGCGATGGCATTAGTATGCCAAAAGGCCAATACTGTCCGGCGTTGTCAGTGGCGGCAGCGGCATGCAGCGTTTGTGTCAAGCCGCCACCTGCCATTCATGGCAGGTGATGTTTAGGCTATTTTACTCTCTTCTCTTGCACCTGCCAACCATCTCCTTTTCCTCTCATCTCTTCACTTGCAGGAGAGAGGAGTGAGAGGCCCTACTAGAAAGAATTCAGCAAAATTGACTAAAAGGAGCGATTACGAACAGAAATAGAGCCATAGAATGAGAATGAAAATAGAATCATAATTGCAATAGAACCCGCATTTAGATAGATTGGTGAATGACTGACAATGAAATCAGAATTGGAAGGGAATCAGGATCGGGATAGATTCAGAAATGAAATAGACTGTTGAGTGAGAGAGAAAAATGCTGTCGCATCTTCTCCGCTTCAATCCAACTGATCACCGCTATTTTTTTATTTTTACAGTTTCCCTCTTTCACATTCTTTTCTTTTTTTGCTGCCAGGTGACAGGAATGGCGCGAATGAAGCATCGTTTCCTTCAATGAATGTGTATCTATCGAATTTGATTTAATTGTGAAGGATTTCATTTTTTTCTTTTTAGGCCTAACTAGGCCTAAATAATACCCATGTTATTTATTAACTCATTGCATGCCATGTCCGTGTGTAGTTAAACTGTTGTGCGCATGGTTAAAAAACACCAATGGCGGGAATGTCCTCAAAAGTGATATTTCATTCTAAATTGTTTTTTCCCTGTAACCTTGTAACCGCAATTGCCACTCTTTCATCGGGATTTTTTTAGTTGGGGGCGGGGAACGAACTCTTCGTTGTCGTTACTACAATTTCACCTGAATTTCACTGCAAGTATAAGTACAGAACAATTTTTAATTTACTGAACACGCCGGAAAACCAGTTCGCAAGAAAGCTGCTCGCACCCCGCCTCCGTGGCGCAATCGGCTAGCGCGTTCGGCTGTTAACCGAAAGGTTGGAGGTTCGAGCCCTCCCGGGGGCGCATACTTTTTATCACATTGGTTTGACAATTTTATTTTCTATTTCGTGGAAACACCTACATGACAGTTCATTCACCGCTTATAAGGACATTGTAACTATAGTCGGATACAACTGTAGAACGAAGGGGCAAATGCCGCTCAAAGAAGGCCCCCAGCCATAGGTGTCGACCGACTCTGATGAAGTGCTTAATTCCCTTGCACCTGCTAGCCCGGCATCACGGTGGCTTTAGGGTGCTCAGTCACGACAACCAGTCGACGCCATTGGCTGGAGGGTCTTCCTTGAGGGGCATTCGCTGCTTCGTCCTTGAGTTGTGTCCGACAATAGGCTCCTCCGGTTAGACACTTTCACGTGAAGGCTGCAGCCCTCTTTGTATAACCAGGGAGTTTTAGCAACATCAGCGTTTTGATACTCTCGGTAATGAAGTGTTCTCGAATATGAATAACACGCCTCGCGATAGTTGGTTTTCCATTAAGAAGCAAAACAGCGCAAACTTCACAAAGGACATAGAAAGGGAAAGCGTTAGAACGCGCCAGCGCCTCGTCTTCTCTTTCGGTGGCCATTCTGAAGTTCGCGCTGCTTTATTTCCAGGTGTTCTCACTGTGTTTGTGAGCATTTTCAGTGAGCTGTATAAAGTGTAATTCGAGCAGCTATATCTATGTATGTAGGTATCTGTTTACGCACCAAGGCAAATCACGCCACATTTCTCCCTGAGCATTGCTTTCAGTTCTTCACTGCCACTCAGTGTAGTACTGATATTCCCATCAACATAAATTCTTGCATTCAAACAAAACGCAGTTTGCGCGCAGGAATTTGTTTTGCGTTTCTTTTTGCTCACAGCCATTCCCCTCCCCTTACAAAAATTTATTTAAACAGTCAATAGACTGTCCATAGACTTATGTCTATAAAGTCTATAGATTCTCTATAGACAAACCCTAGAGAGCAGTCTGTAGGCAATACAAATCCTATAGACAGTCTGTAGACAATCTATAGATGTATGGCCAAACACCTTTAATAGACTTCTGTCCATAGACAGTGTATAGACCATGAATAGACTAAAATAAATATCTATAGGAAGGCAATAGAGCCTATAACGAGTCTATAGACTGTCTATACACCATTTTTATAAGGGTCCAAATTACCTGGAGGCCCTGAAGGCATGGTAAACAACATATATGCGCATACCCTTTAGGGTTGGATACCAAAACCAAAGATCTACCTCAAGTATGCAATATCTGCATCTTCTCTTTGTGAAATAGCGATGACACCTCGTGGTAACAGTGTGAATGCAAATCTCGTATATATTTTGATTGTTTTAATAGCGTCCATAACTGCAATGCCAGCCACGAGTGCTTCCATCTCGTCTTACTTCTGCTTCCTCGGTACACTTTGCGACAGTTCCCAGAAGGGATGCTTTAGACTGCACCTCCCCACACATGCACTTGTTCAATTGTAAAGATACTCTTTTCTCTTGTGCTTCCGCTCAGGTTACATCGTCGGCATCACGCAACTTAGCTTCATGCCAAGGATGGGCCCTCTGGAGGTCGTCGATGATGTGGACACTGACGACGTCGTGGAAGCGCCGCCGGAAGGACCCCTGCCTGTTCCTGTCAACGGCACGTCTGCGATTGAGCCATAATCAAGAATAAGCTTTCGCAGCATCGCGGTTACCGCGTGTAGAATAGACGCGTAGAACTTAGTTGAACGAGAAATGACACAAGCGTGCCGCTCGTTGAAACAATAAGGATTGGCAAGTGTAAGAAGTAATCTGTTTCAGTTCAGAAAACAGAAATTAGCGCTCCGGAGTCTTACGACCAGCTAACAACATTGGAAAAATAATGCAACCCTGCTGTTCTCATGCAGCACCATGAAACTTCCCAGAGAAAGACCTTGACCTGATTCCCTTAAACCAGTGGATTAGGAAATTCGTTCGCACGATATCAAACGACTATTTTTTTTCGTCATATGATCATCCTGCATTGTTCCTTCATATTTTACTCGCTAGACAGTATTACATGGCACCTGTGAGAATGTTTTACCCCGGTTTTAAGGTTGTCAGTTATACCGAGCTTATTTCTGGATGTGACCTTATCTGTTTATCTCACGATTCGATCAGACAAGGAAAAATAAGATTTTCGTCCTTGTTATCAACTTAAACGTGTTTCGATAATTCCAATACGCAGCTTTTGACATTCTACACCCTTCCATTCTAAAGCAGGCTACATTGAACGCTTCGAATAAACGCTTTGAAACGTCCATGTTCTTCATAATATGCACGCACAATCTTCTATTGTGCGGATATTTGGCCTAGCACGCTGTCATTGTCCAGATTTTGTTTTAAAGTGCGGAGGGGCTTATAGCACCATACCTGGACATTTTACACAAGGTTGGACCTAAATGCTTTAGTATACGATGCAGTAAGCGCCAGCAAATGGATTCCTATTTACACAGCCCCCAAGTTAAGTAATGTGAGATTCAAAATGCCACATAATGAACAGCGAAGCACCATTCTTCAGAATTTCCAAAGCCATCAATTTCTCAATGCATATCGCACGCAACACACATAGAAGTAACGGCAGCGTACGTCACCAAGTCATCTTGTCATAACTTTGAAATACAGATCTATTCCTGTAAGCATGCCAAGCTGCCGTGTCAGAGAAAAATCGACAATTCACCCACCAAGAAAACATTGACTACATAAATCTCCATAGCCTTATGTAGTTTCAATACTTCTGTTGTATAAAGATCCTTTACAGAGAAGATGACACCATTTTTCACGAAGAATTATGTTGCGAAGCTCGTGACAAAAACATTACGATGGGACCTTTCTTTAGAGTCTTCAGTAAAACTAGCATGCTCTCCTTTGCGTTACGAAGCTGCCTTGTCACGCGTGCTGTTAAATGTTGACTTCAAACTTTGATTTAAAGCGAAATGAACAATTTCAAATAAACAGATTTAAAACAGCCCCACTCCTTTCACTTCTTTGTTTTTTGTACTTTTTCCCATGGAAGTTGGTTTGCACGTAGGTATATACAAAGCGGCATAGTGAGAGTCCATAGCGCCGGCTCGAATATTTACTTAAAGTACCTGCTTGCATCGGACCTTCATGACGAAATCGCATCAATACTTTACCACTACCTTCGACAGTTTCGTCTGTTGTCTTTGCAGTACAGCTGGAACTAAATAACAAAGGTGAGTTGATCATTAAAATGCGCCAAAAGGAGTGCAACTAACAATGTCGAACCCCAATCGGGTGCAAGCTGTGTACAACATTGCTGAACCGAAATGTTAATATACCCCGTTGTGACCACCTACACCGATGGATAGCAAATCCGACTTGTAACCTTAATGAGTGGAACACGTGCTTAGGGTATTCCAGGAAGGCAGGAAAGGAGAACGGACATATGAGCGTCTCGGAGTAGCAATAGGGCTCCACATTTCCTGTGCTTTTTGAATGCTTCAAAAATGAACCATCTCAGTCAATCTCAAACGCTGCTGAAGGCACACTCAGGACAGATTGAAATTGGTTTATGTCGACGGACTACGGCTATCTAGACAAACAAGGCCTGCTCACTGGTGCGGTCACGTAAGCAGTGGCCGGGAAATCGAGCAGTGCCTTTTTTTTTTCAACGCCGTATAAAGCGCTGTCCTCCAAAACTGTGCTTGTTGTCATCGAAGACTTAGTATCGAGTGCATCTTTAGGGGTCACCTGTTTGGAAATTTTGGGGCACACTTACAGCAAGCGACGAGGTGATAAGGCTTTAGGCCTACTTCGCACCGAGTGAAGGCAGCGGTGTGCTATGTGCCAGTGAATGGTTATGACAGCGAAGAAACCGAGTGGAATATGCTCCCTAGTGCATTATAGTGCTTCTCTGATAAGGACACAAGCACTTCATCTTCCAGGCGAGAAATGTATACTTGCGGTATACGAAATTGATAGGGAAGGAAGCATTCTGCCCTCGCCGGCGTCTGCTCACCGGTCTGGGTGGCTACCACGTTACTGGCCACCACCAATCCGCAAGACGCTGAAAAATCCGCCATAGTCCTGGCAGTTACCGCGGGCAAAGACTATGTAATCGTCCTCTCTCACTCCCATTCCGCCTCACGACGCAACGTGAAGGCAAGGTTACTCCCCGTGCACTCAGGATGCTCATCAGCCTCGGTAACCCTACTACCACAAGCCCAGCTTGTCTGTGATTTTGCCCATGAGTCTGCCTCTGCAGATCGGCAAGCATATGCCGTAGCCCAAGCCTACGTGCTGAGGATGCCACATAAAAGCGGAAAAACCGGTGTCCCGGACCACAAAACATCCCGAATCAATACTATGAAATCCTCGCCCATCATTGAAAAAAGAGGTGCCGTCTACACTCCCCCCCCCCCCATACGCAAACACCCAATGACCATGATCTGACCCGGAAGGAGGCCATGACTTGCGCCAACTTCAGTCCCACATATACACAGGCCTCACATTAATACACCATTTCTCCCCTCCTCAATACCCGGACAAACGTCCACACGGGTCGGAGTTTCCCTCCCTAAATATCGCAAACATCACCCAAACCTTCCACCTTTCCACCTTTCCCTTCACCGGAGATCATATGGAAGCTGCATTTCATAGCTCGCAACTCTGTAACCAAAGTCCCTTATAGTCGAACGAGGCTGGTTAGCAGCCTTCAGCGCTGAAGCCCTGGACTAAGGGTCCCACTAGTCTTGGCCATTTGTTCTCTCTCTGTGTCAATAAATTTTTCACCACCGGCGTCGGCTGGCGTCGGCCGAGTAACTCATCAGGAATGTTGTAAACAGAGTTTCTTGACGAATTATCGATGGGTGAATGGGTCGTTTTAGAATAGGGAGCCCCAAGTCTTGAGGGCCCCTAGGAACTATAGCGGCGACAAGCGATACTGACACGTGCAGCGCGGACAATTAGCGCCGCGAGGCTTGGGCTCGTTCACAACAGCACTATTACGGCGAGTAAGAACAATTGAAAAAATATTTAAATAAAGAAATGAAATTGTTTCTTTTTTATCTATCTGGTCACTCTTCTGCAGCCCTAAACTCGCAAAAATAACCGAAACAAACGCAATACAAAATAATGCATTGGATCTTGCTTCGGATTGTTTGCCACGTGCAGAGCCATCTCGGGCAGAATTCGCCATGCTAACTCACACAAATGTATATATTTTCAGTTATTTTTACATCCACACGAATAAAGATTACTGCACAAATAACAAAATACACTGTCAACTGAATGTAAATTTTTGTGACCCCTTTCTATGCAACAATCGGGAGCCTATTTGAACCTTCCGCAGTTTCTGACGCCAATGAACACTTACTCTCTAAGCATAGCCCCTCTTTAGACAGGGAATAGATCTGAAAATTCGGCACATTTTATCGCTAATTTTTTTTTTATGTTGCGGGCATGTACACACAAAGCGAAAGCATCGTGTACCTTTCGTTAACATGGACTCGAAGAAAAATACGGACAGAATCCAATCAGCTAGCCCAGCCACGTACAGTGCCGCGTGAATGTTCAACCAGTGACAAAATAAAGCCGGCCACGCCATCTAGCGTTCAACTTCTGAATTTGAGACCTTCGTGCGCGCTTTCGCGGGGGGTCGCTGGCTTTAAGCATTCCTGTTAACTCCCGCTCTCGGCGCTCTACTGGTCTCCTTGGCCCGAGAACAGAGGGAGGACACGGAGCTGAACCCTAACGAACTTAGACGAAACTGCGCAAAAAAAAAATGCGTAAACAAGAGCGCCTTCCTAGTCACAAGGTTTTCGAAGCCAGCACACGGCGTGAATGAGCCTACACAGTAAAAAAAAAGTGCAACCTTCAAGGTGTCTTGATGAGATGACTGCGCAGGTTCCTTAGGTCGTCGAGATGCGAGCTGGACAGCACCTTCTCTCACTGCTCATGTGTCTGGTTTGGTACTTCCGGTATTGCTTGCCTTCTTTTTGCATGCCCAAACTGTGTGATGTAGGCTTGCGTGTTGTCCGCAGAATAGCATGCGTTCTGTTATACCGTTGGAGGTATATATCTTGCAGCCTTCGATGGAGTCTGCGACGCAGGACACCATTCACGCTCCGTCAACTAAAATATTTGTACAAATAAAATTACGTCCATCACTATCACCTAAGAGGTGTAACACTAATGAAGGCACCTTTCCACACGCTTATTTTTCTTTCTTTTTTTAAAGGAGTCGCTGAGCACGCAATAACGTTAATGCACCCATGCACCCTTTAAAAGTGCACGGTTGCAAGCGTGTTGCAGCTCCTTCGGGCTCAGAGGTCTACGGGCGCTCTTCGACTCTTTGAACAACTTTCGAATGGGGTTTCGCTCACGTGGCGCATATAAACGTGGAGAAGGTATGTGCGCCATATACAGGTAAATATTGCACGCAGCCATGGTGTCTTCCATGATGAACTCTGTCGCCTCAGTACCTTTGGGTGACTCACTCTAGTGATGGTTATACCTAATCGTGTTACTATTGCGCAGATACTTGGCATATGTTTTTACTGTGATGAAGGGTTTGCAAAAGGTTGGCCCCCTTGAGTACGTTTTTTTTTTTCGAACATTATTCCAAGAATTCATGCCGCGAACATGATGCAGACATTATAAATGTGACTCCACTGCAAACAAGTGCTGGCATGCAGTGAAAGCCACACTTGGGTATCATAATTCTAGATGAGATGGCAATAATTATAGTGCAAAGTTAGCCATGTCGTCGGCAGCTTTCGTAGGGACCGTTCAGGTTCCGTCCAAAAGTGAACGCAAAAAGAAATTTAGGCCGGCGTCTTTTAAAGCATTCCAGACGTATGAAACTGCAAAGCAGTTGGAAAAAGGTGCAACTGTGATTATCACATTCAACTGCACGGATGTGATAGGCATACTTCGTACCCTTTTGGGAAGGTGCAAGTGTGCCAGTTATAGGCACGGAAGCTCACTCTTAAAGGTGCTTTTTTTTTTTACACTGTAAGCTATTCCCTGCAGCCCGAACGGCCCACGCAGTCCTCCTGACATGTTGACAAAGCGAGAGCGCCGTACGCGTTGCGAAATCCGCGCGCCCGCGGTCAACTGGTGTCCTGCGTAGCCGAGGCGCCATCCTTCGGCGCGGCGCGGAACCATTTGTAAGCAGTGAGGATGGCGGAAGGTAGTCTTGGAAGTTGCACTCTGCCGCCAGTGCGCCGCTGCGGACGGATAGTTGTGCTTGGCCGGGAAGAAACCTTGCACAGAGGTTAAAACACCACAGAGTGTGCTACGGCGGTGCTGCAAAGCATTTAAACCTCGCGTCTACTCTCGACCGCGAGAGAAGAGACAGTGCAATCGACAAGCCTTCCCAAGCCTAACCCATTGTGAAACCACCATTCGTCTTGAAGGACTGCGCTGCGTATAGCTATTCTCTTCCTCTCCTACACTTCGTGCAAACTGCAGTGCGCTATATTCAGTACGCGATGTCTTATAGCATGTTGAGGAACAGCAGAGACACTTCTTTATTTCAATATTGCTTCAAAACACCAGGACTATGAGTGAGCTGAGGCTATATTATAGGGTTTTCCTGTTACAGAGAGCTAAGCACAAACGGCGCACAATAACCCTGTTTCACGACCGGCTGGGACATCCCTTGAAACTCCTTGACCTAAAGGATTAAAAAGAAGTTTGGCCTCAAAGGAGCTGGCGCCGCGTCAGCGGCCTGTTGCGGTCTTCTCAGGGAATCCGACCGGGGCCCATTACGCGCTGTTCATTCAGCACAAACATATGTTAAACGAACAACAATGAAAGCAACTGAAATATTTCTGATACCTGTTTTCTTTTTCTCAAAAAGATATTGTCTTATTAATAAAGAAAGCATTTTGGCAAAAAACGACAAGCGTGTTCCCAGCACGGTGCTTTTGTGCGCTCTGCTGGACACCACGTGCCACGTTTGTACAATGCCTGTGCAATGCATAGGGATTCTAGGAATTATTCACTCTGACGCTTCGCTTGCGGAAGCTGTGCGAATGCGTGGTCCATCATAGCGCTACAGGGCATGGAATAGTGCTATGCGGCTGCATGCGCGAGGTAATAGCATGCGTGTCACAGATCAAAACAGAGGGAACAGTCGCAGTAAAAGCAAGTTGTCAGGCGCCTATTATGACGGTAGAACGCAATCGCTAGAATTACACATAAGAAACAAGCTGGAATTGATGAAAACTAATATAATTACTGGTAAAGATAAAGTTATTAAAGAAAAACGTTGGTTATTTACTTGGAAGTAAAGCTCACTGGAAACGAGAGTACTCCGTTTACCCTTCAAAGAAGATGGTCGATCTCGTTTCGCCAGGACCTTCATGTGACATTGCGTGCATTTTCCTCGAGATAAAGATAAAGGGGTAAAATCTTCAAACTAATATAGTCTGTGTTTGTTGCGAAGGTTCTGTTGGGGGCAAATTCCTGCGCATTTTTAAACTTCGGGCCCGCACACCGTCCTTTCGATCGCATATATCTATTGCTCGCGGCGAAACTCTCCGACATAGTTTCCCATAGGAGCGGCGCTTGCTAAAATTTCCGTTCGGCGTTTCAAACATCTGTTGCTATAAATTCTTTATAAGCAGAGACAAGCTATAACAACACCGAAAGTTCGGTTTCTTTCCAAGTTTAGCCTGTGTGTTATTTTTAAATACGCTCAGCAAAACCTAACTAACCTAACCCAGTAACCTTTCGCTTGTTTATGGCCGGAGGCGCGGCTTCCCTCTGGAAGATCTGCAGGGAAGATATGGCTTCCCTCTGGGTTCTGAGAACCCGAGGGGAGGGGAGCAAGAGTGGGGTGAGGGGGGTAACGGCAGAACAAGAGGGGAGCCCTGAAGAAGAGCACGCGTTTTCGAGCTCTTGCTGCCTCCTAACAAACAGCTAGACCATTTCTAGTCTCTTGTAATATACGAAGGTACGTAAAACGACAGCACTCTACTCATCGAAGCATTTAGCGCATAACGAAGAAAAAACTAAATCACTTACAACAGTACCATGAATGAATGAATGAACTTTATTTCCATCATCATGGGGCCTCACGGTGGGGGCGTGCCACTCGTGCGAGAACTTGAGCAATACGAATACAGCGCCAAATTTCGCTACCGAAGCTTTCCCGTTTCGTCCACAGATGGCGCGGGGGGGCCGGAGCTTTTTTTCTCTAGTTCGCTATTCGCAGCTTGACGCGCACTGCCCACAACACGCGGAGAGGATAGAAAGAAAGTGGCGTATTTTCTTCTTGGAAGAGGAAGAAACGAAAGAGGTAGGGGGTGAAAAGCGTGGAAAGAAATATGCTCCGCGGTGGCAGGGCGAGCAAAACGCACGTTCGGAATGCGCGGGGCAACCCCCGTCAGAGGTGCTGCCCTTGCCCCCTGCTCCACTGCTCGGGACTGCCGCTCCTTTCTCCTCACCCTCTGCTTTGTGCTGCGCGCACCGAGGTAAAAGAAAGAGAGAGAGAGAGAATACGGCAGAAAGGAGAAGAAAGGAGGAGGCTCTGCTTGCGCTACCGGTTTGGCAGCTCGAGCGAGTCTCGAAGCGGCCGCTCGCTCGGCGCACATAACACGTTCGCCTTCAGTCCCGAGTGGAACTCGGCGACGTCGCATGGTTCTCACTCCCTTGTGCTGCTCGCGCCACAAACGCTGCAGGCGCTGCCAACGGAACGAGCGATGGCCTTACGATCGGTGCCTTCGCGTCGCGGGGCTGGATGACAGGGCCTCCTCGCCGAAGATACGGTATTGGAGCAGCGGCGAAGACGTGCTCCAGATCGGGACCTCCGATGACGGCCTGACTCGACGGCGGCGGGCCCCGTTTTGTGCGTTTTTTTAGTTCAAAACGCGCTTAGTTATTCGGTGCGTTTCAGTTTCGTCAGCAAGGAGGAAAACAACGAGAGGGAAAAGAAGTTGTGTCGCGAAACAGCGATTCCGCAGACAACGAGATCTTCAGCACCGGAGACAGTGTGGACGGCATACCTCTTGCGGCGTTTGGCGAAACTGTGTCATCTTGAATAGGGAGACAACCGTCCTGGCTTCTGCTGCTTAGTAGGACGTGGTTTTAGGTTCTTCGACAACGGATTGGCCCTCGACGTGTTATCTTGTTTCTAGTTCCGCTACGAGTTGTTTGCTTCGCCAGTGTCTGCAGGATCAACGACACCACTTTCTCGAAGTCCGGCCAACGGGAAAAGAGCGTAGGATTATTGGTGACTCTGAAAGACTCATTCAAGCCTTGATCGCCGTAGTGAGTAGCGTGTTACTATATTGCTGCGTCCAGATTAGGAAGAACGCATTGGTCTCTTAATCTGGTTACGCGAATTAGCTCGTCGAGCAGTGTTTGCCGTGGCATGGTGTCTTTGACAGTGCATACGCGCCGACGTTTCGGCTCGCCGCGTCTACCCTTCGCCTCCGGATTCCTCTAGCATGCGGTGGCGGCTCGTCCAGCCACGTCGGACGACGCCCGCTGGAAGTGACAACCGCCGGACACAAACTGACGCCGCTCTGAAGCATCGGCGATGACGCGACACGTGTTTACGGTCGCGATGGCATTCCCGTCGACGGCGGCGCTCCTCGGATTACTGCTGCTGGGTGCTTCGCCGGGTCAGGTGAGTTTTGTCTACCTGATCACGCGGAGGTCGCCACGGGGCACGGGATAGACGATGCAAGACAACAACAAATTAAATGATGACGCAGTGAATTGATAAAAAAAATAATAAAATGCCAAAGCGCTAATAAGCAACGTGATTGCCGGGACAACTGGATGAATTGCTCTTTGTAGTTTTCTCTAATATCGCTTGCAACATTGGTTCGTCGATTGGTTAGCACGCTGAACGCGGCATAGAGCGCGATATTGGATCGTATAAAATTCTGCTGCAGATATTGAACGAATAAATCTTTTGATAGCAAGTGAAAATACAACGTGACTGCCGGGTTTATCAAATATCTTCACTATTGCTTAACTGTCTCTGACTGCGTTTGGAACTGCGGATGGTCTATTAGTGACTGCACTGAGCATAACACACTGCTCAAGATTTAATAAAGTTCTGATTTAGGTGACCTGAGCGAAAGCATGTGTTGACACTGCGCGAACATGCAGCGCGACTGCACATGTTTGATATATCCGCGATGACGACCCTCCTGGTCGACACACCGCTGTGCAGCAGGATTGCTTCTAAGTTATCCTACTACAAGCATGGCGTCACGAACTCTAGTCGGTGTTTTAGGTACCAGTCGGCGAACTTAAGTTATCCTGAACTTAAGTTCGCCGACTGGTACCTAAAACACCGACTAGAGTTCGTGACGCCATGCTTGTAGTACTGTTCAAAATCTTCCTTCATTTCCTCCTTCAACTCAACGACGAAAAAGAGCGCTCTCGTACGCAAACCTTCCTTCATTCTCATCACTGCTTCTTCATTCAGTTAGTGAAATTTTAATTTGGCATTAATTACACCAGCCCGCCGCGGTGGCTCAGTGGTTAGCGCGCTTGGCTACTGATCCGGAGTTGCCGGGTTCGAACACGACCGCGGCGGCTGCGTCTCAATGGAGGCAAAACGCTAAGGCGCCCGTGTGCTGTGCGATGTCAGTGCACGTTAAAGATCCCCAGGTGGCCGAAACTATTCCGGAGCCCTCCACTACAGGCACCGAACTCTTTATTCCTTTCTTCTTTCACTCCCTCGTTTATCCCTTCCCTTACGGCGCGGTTTATGTGTCCAACAATATATGAGCCAGATACTGCGCCATTTCCTTTCCCCCAAAACCAATTATTATTATTACACCAAAACTTTGTGGAAGCCAGGAATGGTCCTGGAGACACTCCCTTACACTGGACTATGTAAGTGGATCTCGCACACATATAAATGGCGGTGACAAAACCGCGCCACCATTAAATAGATTGGAAAGATTAGAATAGAGAGCATGTGCAGTGCTGTTTTGAATGCATAGGAAACACTCACTACTCAAGGCGCCGTTGCCAGCAGCACTTGCTTCATGTGATGGACATGCACTGTTTCTGCAGAATCTCGCCGCCTGTTTTCCAGGCAGATGTACCCTCACAACGTCTGCAATGGGGATTTATGAAGTAAATGATTCATTTAACCGCCAAGACTACGAAAACAGCGATAGTAGCAAAGGGACTGGCAGTCTGACAAAGTTCTTTCGGCGCCGACTACTGTCCGGGAGGGCAGATCCATTTTACACATGTTAGGAAGTAGTACTATTCTGGCGGAGTTGCAAACTTGCTATCGTGTGCACTTGGAAGGATAAGAATTGAGCTGAAGAGAGGGAGCTCCAACTGTCAATTATGGCCCAGAAATACTGCTTACCACAATAGCTCAGCAGCTCATATCAACAACGGCTAATGTGTGTTTCTGTAGCTGTGTTTCGCCGGCTGTTGCACACAAAAACCGATATTTGCGCTCCGTCAGAGCTGGTAATTCTCCACACGCTCAAGCACTTCGCGTTAGTGCTCGCTCAATATTTTCATTATGACGGGCAAACGTATCTTCGCGTAGCCGCACGAAATTACAACTCCTTGCCCCCTTAAGTTTTGGTGCCAAGACAACACGTGGATCTCCAGACCTCGACTTCGTAATGCAAGGAGGCTGATTGACTTGAACAACCCGGGAACGTCTTTTTGAACATAAGCCAAGATTGCTGTCCAAGGACGTTTTTCGCCTTTCGTCTCTGCAAGAAATTCAGGCCACTGTAGCTGCCATTAGGATGTACGACTTCCTTTTGAGAATCCATTTCAGGCACATCTTGGCCATGTAAGCAATCCAACGTCCTTGGAACGCAAAACGCGCCAAGATGCGGTAACCCGTGCCAAATTTTTTTGGGGAGTTCAAAGATTAAATCTTCGTCTGTTGACATATATGTTTCAGAGACATATATGCTTGAAAGCATGGGCCTTTTTTACTTGGCTCAGCTAAACATGCGACTGCTGACGTATGCTGTATAATTTTGTTTTTCGGGCTTATTGATTCTATTCCTCGGGTAATTAGATCGGGTGCGAAGTCTGGACGTTGTCAGGGCGTCTCTTTCTTTTCCTCCAGATTTTCTTTGCAATGTTATGGATAAATACAACAACGCTCTCATTCCCGCCAATGCCGAAAAGCTGAAATCGACCCTGTAATAAGTTCCAGACGCGAATCTATGCCGGTCTGGCAAGTTCAGCGAATTGAGCCCAACATGGGGGCGTACCACTATAAGCAGAAAGGAGTAGAAAGGGCCCCCTTTTTACTCCTGTATAGGCGTATTTATGTTTAGGGTACGGCAACTTTCCTGAACTACTCGCTGTACGAGCTTTGTGTGGATACAGTATGAGTCAAACAAGAGCGTTACGGCAATGTTGCAAAAAGCGAAATTCCCGCTGATATGAACAACGTGCCATTTGGTTATGTATTCAAAGTTTACGGAATGTAGAGTATTTCTGCCCGTGCCATAAACTACAACTCCTACAGTATAAAAAGATGTTCACAGCTAGTGCTGCATGAGGGAATTTAATTCCAAACACGGTGCCTTTAGTGTTTAAAAGAAAAAAATTATAAGTAAACGGAGGTTCGTTCACTAAGCATGACGTTTGTTGGTGTCCAGCTTATGTGACCCGCTAACCACTTCAGTCCGATCCTCCATGAATTGGATCAGTGACGGCAAGAACCTTCACGGAAGTTATTTAACGTGACTATCCAGCTCTCACTTATTGTCGAGTGATACATTAATTTAAAAGCTTCGATATGGTGTACGGTGATGCTTTTAACTACCGAAGCCCAAAGCAGTTTTTCCGCATAATTAATGGCCCGTTCGCTCTGACTGAAAGACCTTCGCGGGTAAGCGAGCCGCTGCGTGACGTCATACAGACAGCTGCACAACTTCGTGACGCCTAGCGCCTGTGCTCACGTGTTGTCTTTCGTGTTGTCGCGTTCTTTGGCACAGAGCTTCCTCGACCGGACTGCACCACACAGGTCCCGCATTTTCCTTTTCCGTTTTCTCTAAGTGCGCCGGAAAGCTTCACAAGCCACCCATTACGTCATGACGAGTCACTCGTTGACGTCAAGCTTAGTTGTTCTGCACCCACGACGGTGAGCGGGCTGTTAATGGTTCTGTCGATTGTCCAGGACGTAAAGAAAATAAAAAATATTTGGTTTTATTAAATGCACGCCATCTCGATAAAATTAACAACCCTGTTGATCTACTAATGAAGTTGTGCACTTCGTCTTAAGGATTTTGTCCGTTATCTTGAAACGCCGTATACAAAATTTAATTAAACTCAAAATATCCATGACATGTTGAGGGCAGTCATTCGTTTGGAAAACGTAGAGAAAGTCATTCATTTGGAAATTTCTGTATCTGGTTATATCTGTCTCAAAATGTCGAGCTGTGAGTGTTGTCGCTTGAAAATGAAAGAATTTTAAAAGATTTTAACACTTTGGCTGTTTGAGCCCAAAGCCTTTGTTCTGAAGTCGAGCAGTTACTTTTGTCCCGGATATTACATTAATTCGCACGCTGCAATCGTTCAGAAGTCTTCGAAGAGAAATTGTTCGCAGTGTGTACATTACTGCTTTTAGAAAAGAACACTAAGCTGGGAGACCCAGTTGCGCGTCCTTCCGATGTGCTATCGGTTTACATCGCATCCTCTGTGTCATCCAGACTGCGGGTGAATAATGGTGGCGAGGCCCGAGTCGGCCATTTATGAATATCAGGTGTCTTCCCGCTCCGTACGCGTTCGGAGTCCTGGAAATAAGAAGCAGATAAGTCAGCAGTAATGCATGAGATTGCGCACGGGCGTTCTACGAACGCCGTGAGCATAGTAGCCATACAGTCGTTGCTCCATAACCATTCCCAACGAAGCCAGCTCACTTACTAGATGTTCAGCGTTAGTTCTTGCAAACTGAACTATTAGAAAAGTAGTGGTATTTATGGTCAGAAAAGAAACCCTAAAACTATCTTTTTTTAACGACTGGTTTACAGCACGTCACCATTTCTCCTAAATTTGCTATGCCAGGACGCTGTTTTTGGGTCAGGTAGTTGTCTTAGACCGTTAATTAGTGGATCTGCAAAATAATTATGTGTGAGCGCAGCGAAGTCTATTGGCAGCGGCCAGATTGTTGTTTCTATATCTTTAATATGGAAATGTCTCTTTTATTTGGGCCCCGCCGCGGTGGCTCGGTGGTTACGGCGCTCGGCTACTGAACCGGAGTTCCCGGGTTCGAACCCGACCGCGGCGGCTGCGTTTTTATGGAGGAAAAACGCTAAGGCGCCCGTGTGCTGTACGATGTCAGTGCACGTTAAAGATCCCCAGGTGGTCGAAATTATTCCGGAGCCCTCCACTGCGGCACCTCTTCCTTTCTCCTTTCACTCCCTCCTTTATCCCTTCCCCTACGGCGCGTTTCAGGTCTCCAACGATATATGAGACAGATACTGCGCCATTTCCTTTCCCCAAAAACCAAATTATTATTATTATTGTGGCTGAACTTTTCGTATACGTTGAAATTCAATGGCTTCTTCAAAAATGGGTCTACAGCGTACTCCTTAGATCAGCATCTTTGACAGCCAAGGAAGGTATTATTCGGATTATTTTACGTGCACGAATAGGTTAGGAGGTGTTCCAAACGCAGCCCATGGAGCCTTTACAATAGAGCAATACAAACGGACCAACCGATATGGGCGCTAAACTCCGTAGCACCCGTAGATACAACGTACATGATCAACCAGTTTTATCAACTTCTCTTTCGTCTAAAAGGTACTTTTTCCTTTGTAATTGGTTGCTTGGATGATAGTTGACCACAGTATTTTCTTCTCTGACTGCGCAGTTTTCTTTACAATTAGTCCTAGGGTAATGACACAACTCACGTCATGAAGAAAAAGGAGGGTGTACACAAAGCACGAAGATTAACGGGGCTAGAGCGAAACGCATGAAATTGACAAGGCAACTAATTGACCATTGTTCGCGTTGCAAGCGGTTACGCAGTTACGTTGCGCGCCTCGTTGCAACGAACTGTTACAAATCGGTCTGTCTACGCGCGGCAAGATTATAGAGCGCGAAACTGGAGCACCATTCGCTGCTTCCCCTTCTACTGACCCCAGTACTATGCAGTACCGAGGAGGCCGTTGCCAGTATGCAAAAAGCCAACTATAGTCGGATACAACTCAAGACAAGCGGATATTCCCCGTCAAGGGACCCCCTTTCAGCCAATGGCGTCGGCCGAATGTCATGGCCGTGCTAGCCTGACAGTGCAGGGGGTAGCATATGAAAGGGGACTGTTCCTTCCCTGCATTGTCGCGCCGCTGCCTGCATTGTCACCCTAGCAGGGTCATGAGAATCAGCCGACGCCATTGGCTGGAAAGGGGGTCCCTTGACGGGGAAAAGCCGCTTCTGTCTTGAGTTGTATCCGACCGTAGCCTAGTCCCTCGCGGGCTTTTAATTACGCGCCAACAAACAACATTCACTCACGCCTTGCGCGATACCCCGCCATGCCTGCTTCTCTTCGCTCCACAGATCGGCTAGGAAAAAAGAGAAAACGCGCCGCGTTCTACTATCAGTCGGTGTGACCTTCTTTTCCACGCGCGACAGGCCTCAGGCCATTCGCCAAACGGGTTGGGTTTCTCGGGTCCTGTCTCTCGCCCGATAGCATCTCAGTTGCGGCGCTCCCTTCCGCACGTGCTAACGAGAACCTCCTTGCTTTCACTCATGCTGCCCCCCCCCCCTCTCTCTCTCTCTCGACGCAATGTTGATGTACAGGCGCGGGCAGCATAAAAGGGAACACCCAGCTGGTTGCACTTCAGAAATGAATTTGCGACAATGCAGCGGGGAGTTTTATCTCCAGGGAATTTTTAAAAAGTGGTAAAGCGATTGATTGCTTGG
This sequence comes from Amblyomma americanum, assembly GCF_052857255.1. Taxonomy (NCBI): domain Eukaryota; kingdom Metazoa; phylum Arthropoda; class Arachnida; order Ixodida; family Ixodidae; genus Amblyomma; species Amblyomma americanum. The sequence goes on from NC_135505.1 coordinate 123,620,350, forward strand.
AGGAAAAGATCGACACTCAGTAATTGCAACTGGTAGAGGACGAAGCCATCTTTTAATGATCTCCAATTAATCCCGCCCTGCGTCAGTTTCAGCCACTGCATTCCCGCAATCTTCCTTGCAATTAACTTTGCTGTTAGGCAGCCTTTCAAAAGGGGGACTTTCTGATTTACCAGTGCGCAAGTGTTATTTATGCCTATCGCTGTAAAAGAAAAACATAAGCTTCTCACAGATCCTTGAGGAGTTTTCACTGGTTTCATGAAAGTATGGGGCTTTTTTCATATTATTTGGACCTCGTACTGCCTTGGTCAGAGTCTACTGCACACAGGGCTTGCCTTGAAGCCCTTCAAAGCCCTTCAAAGCAATGCAATAACTAGCCCCAACAAGAAGTTCTTCTAAACTACCTTGAAGCCATGTAAGTGAGGAACTCAACTGCGCCCCTAAAGACGGAAGAGTATGGAAAGACGAGGACTAGGTTTCTCCTAACTATGCTCAAATATGGAGCTTGAGTAGTGCCGTGCGTGCCCCACGTGCAGTATACTGCACCGCGTCCGTGCATGTGTCGTCCCCTGAGCAGTCGCTTTCAGAACATTCGTGGCGTTGCGCCACGCTCAGCCCTCGTGCTGCGAAGTGTATGTTGAACGAGTCGTCGTGTTGATGAAATGCCTTCGAATGAGGAGGGCTTGAGTAACTGGCACGTTTATATAGGGTGGGGTCGGCATCGCGATCTACATCTTGCTGCTGGTTAATGGTGGCAAGGGGGAGAGCGGTGGTCTCTTGCAAATCTTGGCGTCGCACCAGGTCGAGGCGCGGCCTGCTGACTTCATTTGCTAAGACGCGGTGATAAACCGTCGCCGGCCCCTTGCAACCCTCCACCCTACAAGCACACTTTCTGTTGTCCTCAGCCCCCCCCCCCCTTCCCCCCTCGTTTTTTGCCTACTTTGCCAAGCGTCCAAATGTGCAGCTGGCCTAACCGAGCTTAACTGCGAACCACTAGGGAAATATGTTCGGGGCAGGCAAGACTTTTACGCTATTAAACTGAGTGCACTTGCTAAATGCACCTATTCTGTCACTCCAAATTCGTAGGGATGCCTGCGATGTCTGGATGCTTTAGGCTGCTGAAGTAATTTATTGAGGCGTACCGCACTGTAGTCGGATGCAAGCCAAGAAAGAAGCAGCAGATGACCCTAAAAAAAAAACACTCCAGCCAATGGCGTCGACTGATTTTCATGACGCCGCGGTTAAGCCATGGTAAGCTGGCCGCGGTAGGTACAGGAACGGGTTAATTAGAGATATATGCGAGAGTCCTTTGCCCTGTAGTGGGATGATGGCGGTTATGTGGTATCTCCTTTCATATTAAACCCGTCGATTGAAAAAAAATTTGGAGACAATTTGAAAGAAAAAGTACGTAGAAGATAGCAAAGCAGAGTGCATAAACTCTAATCACTAGCAAATACTAGCTTACAACATAAACGTTACAAGTCGTGTCACATTGTTACCGTCTACCTGAACGCAGCCAGTCTGAGATAAAGAGCCGTGTTGTGCACAGTTCCACACCTTTTGTCAGTACTAACAATAATGCTAACTAGCAAAGTAAAGAGAGGGTTTTAAGTTTACTGCGATTTTCAGTCAATGTACGACAATATACCCGGCGAAAACCGCGAAAATTGATCTTTTTATTTTTTTTGGTATTGAGTGAAAGGAAATGGCGCAGTACCTGTCTTATATATCGTTGGACACCTGAACCGCGCCGTAAGGGAAGGGATAAAGGAGGGAGTGAAAGAAAAAAGGAAGAAGAGGTGCCGTAGTGGAGGGCTCCGGAATAATTTCGACCACCTGGGGATCTTTAACGTGCACTGACATCGCACGAGGTGATTGCCCTCATGTCCACTAAATCTGCCACTAAATATCTGCTGTTCTTTTCGACAGACAGTGGCGCTCGTAGGCTACTAACAATGCATCGACGACCTTTAGAGACGGTGCGCCTTCTTTCCAAGCAAAAAAAAAAAGGCATTCTGTTTACCGACGAATTGTCGCTTTCTTCACATACCCCTCAGAAGTAAAACGGGTAACTGGCAGCAATGCATGTTGGCGCAGACACACGTTTAAAAGGTTTGCTGATTCAACTGAAAACGACACAGACCCTCATTAAGCATCAATCGTGCAGCGTATGCGTTCATTCCCGTGTTCGTGTTTATACCGCTGCTTCTACGTTCGATTGCTCGTCGGTAGCAAACAATACAACGCTGTACAAACAACAATACAATACCACAATACAAACAATACAACAATAAAATACAATACTGCAGCTCTCAACAAAGTTGCAGCACTTCCTTTTTGCCGCGTTAATCTTGAGTGTAAGGTATGCATTGAGTCGCCTACACAAAGGAATAGCTTAAGAAAAGAAAAGAAAAATAAAGCAGAAAGCTTCAGAGATCGCTTCCCGGAAATAAAGAGCACGCTTCTCCGTAGGAAACTTTTGTGCAGCGTACTCTGTTCGGATACGAACTCAAGACCAGATAGCCTACTGCTGCAGTCGAACCGTTACTTTCTGCTGTGCATTAATCAGTCCGATACGCACCAGGGCCTTGATGAAAATCTGGCGCTAGGTCCTATCATCGAATCCGTGTCATCGGCATTTCCGCTCTCTCTTTTTCTTCCAGTTCTGTATTACAAAGTTCAGGGGAAAAAAAATGGAGATAAAAATATAACTTATCAGCTAAGAGTGGTCGCCGAGCACATAAGGCTATGCCTGCAGGGGTCGCCCTTTTTGCGAAACAGCGAGATAAGGAATACTAATACAAAAAATAATCAAAGCAAGCAGATCAAGAAGAGTGTTGATTCAGGTGGAGGCAACCTGCGCCTGACACGAGTGGTGTCTGCTTTTTCGTTCCATCTTGAAATGTTTTTTTTTTGCTTTGTGGAAGAAAGATGAATTCTATTTTTTGTGTACATCTTACGGCCAGGCGACAACGATATTCCTGATCTTTAATCTTTGAACGATCTTCTTTTTGCCAAGAAAAAGGCAGAAATCAATAATTTGATACAAAATAACAAGGGAGGTAATGGGAATGGATAAAGGAAGAAAAAAGAAAGATGGAGAAAGCGAACGAACAGATAAACTGTGCGAAAACATTCCCCGGTATTTCTCCTATGAGGTCTAGCTACACTCGAAGGCTAAACGCGGCTAAACCAACCGATCACATCAACGGTTATAGAGAGGCAGCAACGAAAAGTCGCCAAGCTCTGCGCTTTCACAGACCAACACCACAGACACGCCGAGGCCCGAAAGAATTCCATGCAACTCAATCAGATCCCGATCGCTTGGCCTCGCCAGAAAAGGCGCGAAGAAATGCCTCGAAGCTATAGTGCCGCTAGGCACCAAGCGATGGAAAGGCGACCAGGAGGGCAGACAAATGCACTCGGGAGCTATATCGCATCGAGCAGAACGCAGGGATGGAGCTTCTTAAAAACAAGGAAAAAAAGGCGGGAAAGCCCGCAGGCAACGTGAAGAAGAAAAAAGCCACGAAAAAAAAGAGTATATAAAATATAATCAAATGCGGCAACAGAGAGACCTGGAATTCCAACACTGTGGAGGAAGTTGCTGGCCGAGATTCCCGCGATTCCTCTCGCTCCAGCTCCTCCTCTCCTTTTTGTGCTTGCTTTTGGTGAGTTCTTCTGCCAAGCCGCGGCTTTTGTTTGCTTCGAGGTGTTGTTGTTTTTCTTTAAATTTGATTCCCTATTTTTTATTGCGCTGTTACCTTCCGGATGCACCTTTCCAGGTGTGTGCTGTCTTTCGCGCTGCTCCTAAAAAAAAAAATCCTGCGGCTTCTTTCTCACCCCGCATTTCGCACTTAGTTCTAAGCACTCGCGCATGCGCAGTAGAATGAGCGTGACGCCTCGAGCAACGTAGCTCCACAGTCACGTTTGCAAGCTTGCCGCGCTGACTTCTCAGTGGAGCACGAACAGAGGCATAGGGATTCTCCTGCTGCGGCGGTTACGACACGGCACACTTTGTTTTAGTTGCTTCTTGCTTCAAATCTGTAATCCGTCTGCAGAAAAAGTGCCCCAAGGTGGGAGAGGGTGACTGACCAGGAAGTCGCGGGTGTTGCAATTAGAAGCCAAGCCTGGGTGAGTCCCGTGGCCGCCGTACTAGTGGCAGGTGACGCGAATGCGCACTACGGTCCGACGCGGGCTCGAGATTGGTCGCGCTTCGCCAACTTCCTCGTGTCATGCGTGTGTTGGTTGCCGACTCTTCACGCAAGAGGTCGCGACAGGCGTCTGTATGCGGGTGTTCGCTTCAAGCGACCGACGAGAGAGGCTTGAAGCTCGAGGTGACATACATTATACGCGGGACGAATTCGTCCGTGTGCAGAATGGATGAGTGAACTGCCTAATCTGATACCCGCAGCGGTGTCTCAGTGGTTACGGTGTTCGGTGGTTACGGTGTTCGGCGAGTGCGCACCAGGTCGCTCGAGCGAATAACGCGGGCGGCGACGGGGTATCGATGGAGGCGAGGTGCATAAGATACGAGTGTGCTGTGCGATGTCAGAGCACGTTAGAGAACCCCAGGTGGTCTGAGCTATTCCACCGCCCACCATTACGGCGCCTGTTTCTCTCAAGACCTCCTTTCACACCCGCCTTTATACCTTTCCGTCTTGGTGAAGTTTGGGTGCTCACTTGTATAAAGTAATTAATTGCTAGCCGTTTCGTTTGGTGATACTAACTTAATGATAACTTAATGGTATCTCATTCAGGAGAATAATTAAGTTTACCAATGTTAACTGACAGGTATACCGTAGCAGAGACCTCCCGATTATGGGTGCACGACCCCGTGGTGTTCTTTATTGTGCTGCGGAAAGCTTTAATAAGCTGAAATATTTTTTTCTCATTTCGCTTACATCAAAATGCTAGAGCCACGTTAAAGGATCGAAACCGCCGCCTTCTGAGTAACAGCGGAACCATCACGGCGTACGTAATAGAGCATCAGTGCAACTTCGATCTGTCTTTATCAATCCTGGAACACATTTAATTTGCGCTTGGAGTTGCTGAACTGCTTCATTTTTGTTTTGTTTCATGCAACTGCAGCAATTTAACGAACCCGGCTTTCTCACTGTTCCCCTCTTTGCTTCGGGACTGAGCAAAATATTTATTCCCATGCAGTTTTTTTTTGTTCCACATTTGGAACCTGCTTCTATCAAACGTGTCTGATTTCGGGAGGCGGCACATAGTCCCAATCTTTTTTATCTCGCTAAGAGGCCTACTTTATCGGCTTATTGCATGTTCTGCTCCTGAGCTTAGATATACACCGCGAGTAGTCCAGAATTGCACAAACGCTCCTCTCGCGGTCAGCAGGCTTATTTGGTGTGAGACACGACGTAAACTTTAAGGCCTGAAAACACTTGCGGCGCCAAACAAACGAGCACATAAACAGCGAAAGTGCGGGGATCATACGTGCGCTGACTGTACTAATTGCTTAATTGAATAGCATGACACTTCAAGTCAGACGAGCTTAAGAGCTTCAGCCGCTGCCCTTAAACTAAATATTGGCTGGTCAGCGTTCGTATGCGTCCTTTAAGACAGAATTGTGCCTGCCATAAAAAAAAAAAAAGCACGTGGGCATTTTATTCTGTTCTGTGCTTACAGTGCGGTAGCGTTCGAAGGTGTTGGTGCCTTTGCCGCAAGTGGTTTACGAGGCTTAGTGAGACCCAGGTTACCCTTCCTGAGGTCTTCCCCTACAGCGACTGTTACGGTTTGCATTGGAGGCTGACGTTTGGTCACGTCGCTGGTCACGTCAGGGCCCGCCAGCCAATCAGCTGTTTTCTGGACAACGCCGGACTTAAAACAAAAACGGACGTTTACAGGAAGGCAGCTACGCTAACCACTATACAATAGCTGCCTTCCTATAGTAGCTCGGCTACTGATCCGGAGCTCCCGGGTTCGAACCCGACCGCGGCGGCTGCGTTTTTATGCAGGCAAAACGCTAAGGCACCCGTGTGCTGTGCGATCTCAGTGCACGTTAAAGATCCCCAGGGGGTCGAAATTATTCCGGAGCCCTCCACTACGGCACCTCTTTCTTCCTTTCTTCTTTCACTCCCTCGTTTATCCCTTCCCTTACGGCGCGGTTCAGGTGTCCAATGATATACGAGATAGATACTGGGCCATTTCCTTCCCCGAAAACCAATTATTATTATTATTATTATTATTATTATTATTATTATTATTATTATTATTATTATTATTATTATTATTATTATTATTATTATTATTATTATTATTATTATAGTTTGCACGAAAGGACAACTAGCACAAGGATGAAATAACTCTCCGATGACAACTGTTCAGCATAGTTTTCAGTTGTGTCCAAAATTTCAAACCATCGCGCCCAGACGTCAGTCTTATGCGTTTCGCGTGTTTCCTTGGTCTTTCTTCATTTTGCCATGAAAAAAATTCCAAGCTTCACAGCGGACTAACTAACCCGTCAGCAAGTCCATTTGCGATATTGCTGTCAGCCGATCTACGCAAGGACTATCGTCAAAACGTCGCGTTTTTCTTCTTTATTTTGCGCCCGAGTAGCGTAATTTCGGTGTACGGTGTATATAATTTAATTTATGGGGGTTCAACGTCCCAAAGCGACTCTGGCTATGAGAGACGCCGTAGCGAAGGGCTCCGGAAATTTCGACCACCCGGGGTTCTTTAACGCGCACTGACATCGCCCAGTACACGGACCTCTAGAATTTCGCCTCAATCGAAATTCGACCGCCGCGGCCGGGATCGAACCCGCGTCTTTCGGGCCAGCAGCCGAGCGCCATAACCACTCAGCCACCGCGACGGCTATGTGTACGGTGTATTCTCAAATACGGTGTATACTGCGTATACACTGTACGGTGAATAGGGTGTATTCTCAACGGCGCTTCCAAAACTCCCGATTTCCCACCGAAATTGGAGCTCAGACGCCTCGGGATTTCTTCACAACACTGGGCTGAACCAGAGTCTCCGGCCTGCTCCACGCGCAGTCTATTGATCAGCTCATCTCGTATGCCGCCAGGCCGCCTCGTCTGGAGCGGAAGAAACTCGCTGTAACCCAACTACACTGGCCCGGTTTGTGTGGGCGTCCCGCCTCAGGGAGTCATCTTTTCTTTGTCTTTCTCTCCGTCTGTGTCTGCGCATTCCAGGCTCCCTGAAGAACCTTTGGAGAAGTTTTGCAACGACGTGTTGCCAAAGTGGCAGATAAAACATGTCTAGCTGCCTCATCATGCTGTGCAGTTAAACCGGACTCAGTGCAGGCACTTTCCGCGGCGTCAGCTATAGTACGCGGAACATCAGCACTCTTATTCACTACTCCTCGAAGTAATGACAGCACACTGGTTATGTATTTTTTCATTAGACGTACTTCAGGGCCAGCAATAAATTCAGGCTTGCTGATGCCTGTTCAGCGCTCGCTCGTAACACCGAAACGAAAAACGTATACGGCATAAATATTGCATGATGTTTATACAAATTAAACTGAGAGCTAGGGGCAGGCTTTATGGGACAACGAACTGATCAACAAATTGCAGCCAGTTCCTTTCCGCCCTTGCTCGCTCCTGGACAAAATTCACTCGGCGAATTTTTTGTGTTGTTTCCTCCTTAATACAAGGGAAGCTCCTAAACCATTTCTAGTATTATAAAAAACCTTTGAACTCCTCACCAAGCAGACGTATTTAGCCTTGCGCTTGGCGCATGATGGCCTTAGTGCCGATAAGCTGCATCTAGACGTCTTATTTCCTTGTGTAGAGGCTACAGCACACAAAATGTCAAAGCAGTAGGCCGGTTACTTCAGTGACAGAGGTCACCAGGACCATGCCGTGAGACCAGGAATGAAGGGTGTTAGGAAAAGCAACGAGGGGGGGGGGGGGGGGCGGAGGAAACAAGTTCCAATCCAAAGTAGCTCCTTCACATCTTTCCACAGGACAGTACAAAACTACATGGAGTATACTTAATGCTGTAGCTTTTCTTTTAGCTCCATGTGTTGTAAATGTGCTTTTGACAAGGTGGATCGCTCGAAGCGCTTTTTCTATTAAAGCTTTATTATTCGTTTTTTTCTTCTTTACCATTTTTTTCGACCCACATACTGTGCCGGTAAAGCCGATAGTGAGGCAGAGAATTCAGGCAGATTCGCGGCGTTTTCCCGCGATATTCGCTTGTAGGCCTGCGAAGCGAACACGCACATATATGGGCGAGCACCCACGCGGAGAGCACCATAGGCGGCTCGGAGTGCGCACGCCGTGAAGGCGCCTCGAATTCTGGGCTGCGAGCCTACAGCAACAACAACACCGGCAGAGCTCCACAGCGACCAGCTTTTCCGAAGGATGAACGAATGAAAAAGAATTCCCGGCGCCGAGTCTCAAGGCACAAGAAGAATAACAAACACCGCCCCGTTCCCTTCTAAACCTCCGGCTTCCTCGTCGCGGCCCGGGATTCAAAAGGCATCTCGCCAACTACGGGTTTCGTGGAAAAAAAAATGGGAAGGACAGTGGAGGGCTAGGAGTGGCCGCTGCGGTGGGGATAATCCCCTAAGTGGGCCCCGTGTAATCCGATGCCCGCCCTGTCGACTTAACCTTCGTTTGGTGCCTGCGGAGGCAATGTTGGTTGAAAAACAAACTGAGATTCGCTTGGCGGGTAAAGGGGACAACGTACTCTGCAAATAGAACTGCTGTCCAGCAGATCCCCGTGCTTCTCGAGCCCGCATATCTGAAGAGTCCGGTTCAAGGGAAAAATGCACCTTTGAGTAGACAAAGCCAAACGGCTTAGTGGCCAGTGAATGGCTCGTTATTGCATTGTAAGGGCTTTTTGGAAAAAGCAGATGGCCGATTGGGTCCGACTGCAGAAGAACGTGGCTTCGTCAGGGCCAGTGCTTGAGTGACGGCTCTTGAAGAAAGATTTACACCGTTCAAGGCTTCACTCTGTTTTCGATTCCCAGAAGTCTCCATGCTCCCTGAGCTATAGTCTTTGACTCCTAGCACTAGTAGCGGCGCCCCCTGCCGAGAGGAAACAATTGACCATTTGCGGAGAAGTTTCTGCGCATGCGTGGTGAAGGCGCAGGCAGCGCCCTCTCTGGGCGGTTTGGTTTTTGGTTGGAAAACATGAGCCAGCCGTGCATTCCTGCGCTGTAGTGCGACGCCTGATGTGAGCTGTAACTTCCACGTAACTGACATGTAACTTCAACCCGATTTATCTAAGCTAACCACATGTTTTGCAACAGCGAGACTTGTCGCGACGACAGGTCGCGACGACATACAAGGCGCAAAAGACGAACCCGTTGATGGGGCCAGTAATGCGCAATTCCAGCACGTTTCGAAACGGGCGTTGCTGCTTTATTTCGCGCTTACTGCCGAGTACACACTGCTCGGTCGTTCTAGAAGAGTTTCGCCACCGACGCAGGAAAACCGAATGATATATGCTAGTATGAACATTCACCATTAATGCTACAATGTGCTTCCTGAACAGCGGGAGCACGGCCGAGCGCAGCCTCGCGGATATCCGCGCATTCTAACGCTCCCGCGGCCCGTTAGCACGCAAAGCAACGCTCTGCCGTATCAGCACGAGCCGGGATTGAGATAGTACAACGGGTCCTTTAATAATCAGCTAAGTGTGCCCTGAGGCAAAAGGTGCTGTGTTAAGTTAGCAGAAACTCCGGCCCTATCAAGGAAGCGCAAACGTAAACGTCTGTGTGCATTAGGAAAGTGCATCATATTATACTGTCACACTCGCCCGCGCATAGGCGCACATTCACGCACATTTTCACTTGGCCATTCGGCGCTCCGTTGAGGTAGCAAAGTGCAGGTATTGCCACACATGGTCGTTTTTCAGGCTACAACGCGAAAATAATCCGCTACACCCTGTTTCTAAAAACGGAAATGGGATGTTCTCCTCTTCCATCATACTCTTTCGTTAGCTGACACACGTTTCCGGCCAATAAACAACACTAAAACAACAAAACAAGCGCACGTGAGCTGCTGAACGCTGCCTTGCGCATGCTTGCTCGAGAGCAACTTTCCAACCAAAGGTACCGGCGGAGCTTCTCTGTTTGCACGACAGGCGGCGCTCGCTTTTCCGCAAATGGTCAATTGTGGTTGATGACAATGGCGATGATGACGGACTTTAATCGCTCAATGGCTTTTAGGGCCAAACACATAGCAAGTGATCGTAATGTGAAAAACAAACCCAACTGCAAAAAAAAATGAAATGATTAAAAAGAGGAAATAGTGGCGCAGACGGGAAGGCCAATGTATCGAAAATATTTTATACAGCAATCCGCACTCAACGGTACGCGCCTCATTCTGCTTGTAAGTAAATAATACCTTAGACTCGGGGTTCCAGATTTGGGAAAAGCCGCTTGTCATTTATTCATAGCATACCGCGCAGCCCAGGTCTATAGCTGGAGGAAATAAAAAGCAAAAGTGAGGGAAAGATATAAAAAATTATTAAGATATTGTAGTATTTAATTCTATGTGCTTATAAAAAGTTTTCATCTTGAATTGCGCTTGGAAGGAAAATACCTTTACCAACATTGGTCGGTTTGTTCGGAGAGGCTCATGAAATTTGAGGACGCTGTCAACTGTGTATCGTTTGTTGGTGGAGCTGTTGCCACACACGCTGGCAGCGATAAAGACATTTTTATTCCATTGAAGATGAAACAAGATGCAACTGGTGACTACACAGCTTAGCCTGAGCCGTTTGCTCGTATTTTTGGCATACATCTTTATGAAGTATGATGCATATTTTTTCAGGCACCTCATTATCGAGCACGGCCAACCTAGTGACGAAATTCGCCCAGAAACGTTGCAATAAGGCATGCTGGCTCGAAATTAGTGACAAATGGTTCACTTCACCTACCGGAAAAACAAAAACAAAAAATAAATACGCAGTTATGGTTCTCTTTGCAGTCTGTGTCATTGCGCCAGCATAGCCCTTTAAATACAAATCCTAAATTGTGGGGTTTAACGTCCCGCAGCGCGCGTGGGCTAGAAAATACTCCGTAGTGGAGGGCTCTGGGTTAATTTACACCACCTGGGGTTCTTTAACGTGCGCTGAAATCGCGCAGCACACGGGCGCCTTGTGCATCTCGCCTAGATATTAATGCCGTCTCCGCGTACGGGAATCGATCCGGCGACCTTGGAATCAGCAGCTAACCGCAAAAGCCACCGTCCCGCTGCGTGGAGTCAGAGCCCTTTTATTTACTTTCGCATTAAATACAGCCGAGAGAATATCTTCGTAACATGTACAAAGTGATTACAGATTTCAACTGACTTGAATATAGCTTATGAATACGGCACATGAATGCAGTAAGCACTCAAACGCCTTTCGTACATGCGGCTCTGGCTCGTACATGGAGCGTACAGGTTTTATATACTATACAGTTCAACCTCGTCGTAACAAAGTTGAAGGGGCCCGGCGATTACTTCGTTATAGCCGTAACTTCGTTATAGTCCGTGTTGACCGAGCTCCCGAAGGGAATCGTCATTACTTCGTAATATCCGATATTTCGTAGGAACCGTTTCGTTATAACGAGGTTCGATTTTATAACAACGCATCCGAGCGGACGATAGCTGTAATTACACATGCTAATGTACAAACGACCGGTGAGTATAGCCTGCTAGCGACCAACATGGTTACGACATAATGGAACAATGGACATAGTGGAAAACATAATGGACATATTGGAAAAGAATAGCCAAGGCCGCTGCAGAAGACTGGAGCAGAAGCTTTCCGTAACTTGTCCATAGCAACCTGTGCAGGTGCACGGTCACAACTCAGAACACTCAATCCGTACGGCGCGGCTAACACACTTGTTGACACGGCGCCTGCAGACTCACGCGCGTCAGGATGTACTGGAATGTACGTAGGTTTGTATCGGACGTCATCACCTTGCCACAATTCTGCTGTCGTATTTCAGCTCCACCTTATACTGGAGTGTACTGTGATAGCTTCTTCCAGCGGTAGCGGAATGCAGTAAACGTTTCCTTAACGGCTGTACCGAGGTCGTTATTTCTTTTCCCCGCTTTCAATCTGCCCGTTAGTTGAGGTGAACTACACCTAAATAGCACCTCTGTGTATTGTCATGTGGCAGCTAACTCTCATAGACGTCCAGAAATCGCGCCCCAGAGAAATAAAAAGAAGAAAGGAATGCCTCCTTTAATGAAGATATTTTTTAGCACAGGAAAAAGACAGAAACATCAGAATGACGGCCCAAACCCGCTGAACTGTTGCCTTAGCGCTTCAGAGCACCGTCGGTCGTAAAATAATTTTTGTTTATTACTTGCCGCTTGCGGTAAACATTACCTTCACATCGGAGGCTTCAAACAGTTTTGCGGTCGACCTCCATAAATTGCGGTGTTTTCCAGCCGTCGGCGCCTCGACAGCTGCTGATCGCACAAGAGCACCTGACGTGGAAAAAAGAGTGCCTTTTCTTGTAGGAGACTGCCGTTAGTCTCACTTAGGAGCCTGGACGTAGTGGGTGTCTGATGTGGTTACTGTTGAGGTCTTGAAGGACAACTTCAAGGAAGATCTATCTTTTTTCTTTATTGAATTTGCGTTCACTTGCCATCTTATTTTCTGCTTAGGTATATATACGCCTGGAAGCCAGTTACCCCGACTGCATGCGGTACTTAGTTTTCTTATCTAAAGTTTGTTGCAGCTGACTCTGCAGGCTCTGTGGTAAGCTGCAGTATAAGCTTCCGCGCTATATCGATACTAAAGGCTCAGCAGAGGTAAAGAAGGGTACATTATAACTGGCGAGTTTCTCGTAGGATGTATTTGACGCAGCTATAGTGTAACGCGTTAAATAAATTGAATTAAAATTCGCTGCTGCCAAGTCTGTGCTCTCTATACATCATAGCGAGATAGAATGCGGCACTACATATCTTAGAATGGGCAAGAAAAAGAGAGAAAAACAAACAGTCGGATACAACTCAAGTCTGCAGGGAAGCCCCGCCCACATTCGCGAACACCGAACACAGTTACTCCGTGACGAAAAGTAAACTACTGCTTCAGCTTTTCTTGTTACGTAAACGCGAAGCTATTCAGGAGACCAAATTAAAAGCTCAATAATTTTGATGCATTAGGCTGGTTTGGTACAGTCAAACATTGAAAAAATTTTTGAAGCGAAAAGCTTCACTACGCTAGTCAACACCGCGCTTCGCGCGAGCCGGCGTATGTCGGAGCACGAGTGACGTCACGCGCGGCGCAGGTGGCCGCCGCCGACTCCATCGCCTGTTTCTCTCTCTCTCGCTACCTAGTCACTAGTGCTCATGCGCCACAAGTAGCACCGAGCCACATGTGTTCCGCCACTGCGCAGCGCCGCACGCCTTTCCTCAAAATGCAACTTTCAATTTTCAGTTTTCTCTTTCTTCTTTCCCTCCCTCCTTTATCCCTTCCTTTACGGCGCGGTTCGGGTGTCCACCGAGATATGTGAGATGGTTACTGTGTCATTTCCTTTCCTCAAAAACCAAACAAAACAAGTGAGCCGACGGCGCTCATAGAGTTCATTGCCGTTGACAATTTTGCAAAGACCGTTCATTTTCACGAAAGGAAAGACGCACAACCGGCTCCGTGGGTCAGTGGAGACCTCAATCTCGATTTCGCTTTGTATATCCTGAATTAGATGGGCTAATCCACATTAATTTTTTGTTCACTGTTGTGATTGGACATAACGGACAGTGTTCCATGGTTATCCCCCCCCCCCCTTATTTTTTTCAGAAGTTGTATCCTACTATAGCATTTACATTAAACGCTTGTTTTAACTGTGCAGGTTGCCGTTACTAGGCAGTTGTTGCGGGATCTTCGTTAAGACGGAGCCCCTCGGTAACGCGTTCTTCGCAAGGGGAACGCCCAGTCTCCTGCAGTTTCTGATGCGTGTGCTGATCACGTGATACTGCAGACTGCGCGGCGGCGTTGAAAGTGGCCTTGTTTTTTCCTTGTGGCTCCTTTCCATTCTCTGCTCGCTTGCTTCGAGGAGGAGGCAAAGTAGATCACGCGTTCGCCAACCTTCGGGGCGCGCCGGAGCGCGCTGCTTGCCCCGACGGAGCGGTTTCTGAGCGCCGCGCGTTGGCGCATGCGCTGTACGCCGCAAGACACTGTTCGCGCGTGAACCCGTACGAGGTACGGAGAGCGAGACGTCGTAATTGTAGGCGTCGACGGGAAATTAACCGAGTCGCTCGAGGAAAGAGCCTGCTGCGCTGCAACGCGTAAGGGCTGACACGCATAGGTATTGCAGGAACGCTCTTGCAAAACAAATAATAAAAACAAAAAGAGACCGTTGCGCTCTAGAGCGAGGTTTAGAACTGCATTTGGCTCGCAGGGTAATAATGTTGGTCTTGCCTCAGCGTAAAGGTTCGAGTTGTTTTTGGGTTGAGACGGATAGAAAACAGTTCGGTCTTTCTTGGCTTGCGAAAGTGTTTGAAATCTCATGGGTATAAAATTACGTAATCCAGCTAAGCGGTTTCCTTCGCTTGAAGTTGGTCTTCATTAGTCACGGGTGATCAATGCGAATGATGCGGTGCAGAATGCGTTTGCATATGTGGGCTCCGATTTCGTGAGTGACCTGTGTTGATGAACTGAATTCATTCACAGCAGTGACAATTTAGATTTCGCTTCGAGCAATTATCTCTTTCCGTATATTCCGAATCTTTACTGCAATTGATTTTTTTTCTAGCTCCAAGTGTATTTTTAAAACGAGACACCCAATTTTAATGCCAATTCAAATTCAAAATACAGTTGTTTCCGTTACAATTACAATTTTTAAGTTCCAGTTCCAGTGTTCTTTGACGGCTCCCTCCCCCTTCAACCGCGGCGCAAACGTACGCTCTGCGCTTTCTCCTCCGTGAGGTTTCGAAATTCCATCCTCGTCTCCGTTACACTGCACATGGACAGACGGACGGCGGGTTTTCGTTCGCATGGCCGTCTTAATCCTCATCCTGATTACGCCCACTGCAGGGCAAAGACACCCCCCCCCCCCATATCTCTCCTATTAATCCTGTCCTTTGCCAGCTGCGCCCACCGTATCCCCGCAAACTTCTTAATCTCATTCGCCCACCTAACTTTCTGGCACCTCCTGCTACCCTTCCCTTCCCTTAGAATCCAGTTCTTATGCTCACGTATTAATTTTCCTCGGGCGTTTCAATAAAAGTCTAAATTCGTAAGAGTCAGCAAACGGAGTGTCATTTGAGGAGTTCGTGTGATATATTCCCCACGTCTTGTCTTAGCTTGCGGTCATGGAAAGCTTGCAGTAACATACGTGTTCAAAGACACCCATCTTTAGAGGCGCCTGCTAACCGGTTTATCATTTCCTCTGACACCTTACGCTTTTATTTGTTAAAAGAAAGCGCAAATGAAAGAATAGCAGTTCGAAAACAACTCGCACAAGTCGTCTCATTTTTTTTTTTTTGGTTATGCAGCCAAAGTGTTCCGAGGACGTAGAATAAAAAACTTTTTTTCCACGTGGATCTCACTATGTAAAGCTAATTTTTTTTTTTTTGCACTCAACTTTCCAAGACACGTTAAGAATGGAGCATTAATAGGACTGCTATTGCAGTTTTCGCCCTGTCTATATAAACGCGCGCAAATAAGTATTCCTGAGCACTCTGTCGAAGCCTTCTCCAACTGACCCCCCCCCCCCCCCCTTTCTCTCTTTAAGAGAGCAATACAGAAACGCTGGGGGGCCCGGTTTAATAATTGGGTTTGGGGGGAAAGGAAATGGCGCAGTATCTGTCTCATATATCGTTGGACACCTGAACCGCGCCGTAAGGGAAGGGATAAATGAGGGAGTGAAAGAAGAAAGGAAGAGGTGCCGTAGTGGAGGGCTTCGGAATAATTTCGAAGACCACCTGGGGATCTTTAACGTGCACTGACATCGCACAGCACGCGGGCGCCTTAGCGTTTTGCCTCCATAAAAACGCAGCCGCCGCGGTCGGGTTCGAACCCGGGAACTCCGGATCAGTAGTCGAGCGCCCTAACCACTGAGCCACCGCGGCGGGACCCGTTTCGAAACATGGGTTTTTGCGAAAGTTTAGACGATTGGATCTATGTTTAAACCCACTGTACTCGCCATTCCGCCAGAACTTCAAACGTCAGTTTATCATTCGCTTTCAGAATGGAAGCGTCCAGCGTTCTGAACACGTAATATGCCTGTGTGTCGCGTAGAAAGGAGCAGTTCATCCTTTATGAACATTCCAGTTTAGTGCGCCTTTTGGACTCCGCCTCCTCTCTCGATCGCCGGTTGATGACCGTACGGCCAATCACGTAAGGAGGCGTGGAGCGTTTTTAGTTTTTTCTTCAGTGCAGGATTTATTATTTGTGTTGCTGCTGTTATGTGGACAAAATGGTCGAGTCTGCGCTTTTTTGTGTGTGCCACAAGCTTCGGGAAACAAATGAGAACGGATACCAACAGTTTAATGACGTTTCCCTTGCTGAGACAATATCCCTTCTTGATCCCATACGCCTTTAAACCAGCGCGTTGCACTTTCGTACGTCGAACATCTTCGCCATATTCGAAATTTCACGTCATATGGCGTGACGAGAGCCGATCTAATGTAGTCGCATGTGACAGAGGGTCATCGATCATCGCCTTAGATAACTCACGTCTCAGCATCGGTTTTCCGGACAAAGTTTTGGCCCGGACAAACGCAGCCGCAGATCAGCGCTGCCAAACTTCCCTTTAAAGATAGCGCACTTTTCGGGGAAAGAGCTTTCATAATGCATGTAGATCGCGCAGCCAAGTTGGTCACGTGCACCGTCCGGTGATCAATTCCTTAGTGGCTTAATAATTGGGCTTTTTTCTTGCTGAAATTTCTGCTGGTAGAAATAATTGAGAAAAAGTGAAAATAATTGGTAATTCCCGAATTTTAACCACAAGATAATATATGATAAAAGAGATCATCAAAATGACATCGAAAATATGACAACTATTTTTTCATCTCCTGTATTTCCACCTATCGGATGTTCACCTAAAGAGCATCTAAAAAGAAAAGTTGTCAGTTGACTTATGCGTCTTAGGTGGAAGATCTTTTTTATTTCCTTCGTTTCCATCTCTCATCTCGAATGTCAATTTTCTTTAACGACTTCTGCCCTTTTGTGTTTTAATTAGATTGAAATAACGGCACATGTCGGAATAAATTTATTTTTTTAAATTCCCTTGAACACTCCGCCATTTTGTGGTGGGATGGGAAGCTGGTAAAATAAGAAAAACTGGGAAGAAATTTTTATTGCACCAAAGTTTGTGCGTTTTTGTTCCTGTATATCATTTTCCCGTTTAATTTTAGCAAGAAGATTACTGTGGTGCCATTTGCTGCAATTGGATGAACAATTTGTTTTTGAACGCATAATGTATTAGGAATGGAAACTGCCTTTTGATCTTAATTTTGCCGGAGAATTTAGATCATTTATCCGCGTGCATTTTGTTTTACGATGCATACTGCAGGCACTAGTGTTCAACTTGCGCAGTATCAAGCATCTGCAAGTGTTCTTGTATTACACTGATTATTGAAGTGTTTGAAAGGACACGAGACGGAATGAAAGCAGGAAAGCACTATCCCTTGTCATTCTGATCCAATCCTCCTGGCAGGCGCCAATTTGACTGTCGTATAGATAATGTATTCTAGTGATTGACTCATTCATTCATTCATTCATTCATTCATTCATTCATTCATTCATTCATTCTTTGTAAAAAAAGTTGTAAATGTTGGATGTGTTTGTTTATCGCTTTACGAAGCCAATACATTATTACATAATCCAAGAAAATTGATACAGTGCTGAACACAGACTGCTCAACATTATTTTACTCTTGCAGTAGTGTGAATAACATTGGCTCTATTTTGCTGGCAAATAATGTGCGATGGGACGAACAGGACCGCTGTGAATAATAATAACAACAAACAATAATAAGCAGAAAGTAGGAAAGAAACTTGAAGTTCCTTTCGTCCCGCCGACCTGAAAGTTTAGTTAGGTACATTCGCTTCTAAACCGTTGTGTCTTTCCAAACAAGGTTTGTTTTCTCGCTTTCAAATATATTCGAGACAGAGGAGACCGAAGATGGCATTGAGAAACAGAGAGAAAGAGATGGGGGAGAGGGTGTCAGTCTCGCTTCGCCTCCAACCGATAGTCTCTTGATATCCGATACGCCGAATTGGATTCCTTCGTCGCGAGGCTGACTCACAGCGTGTCTTCGGGTTACCTAAAGATTGTTCTTTGCTTTCCACTAGTTGTGTCTTCTTTGTTTTTTTTATTTTATTGGCATTCATTCTCTCGTATCATTGTCCAGATCGCGGAAGTGATCCGAAGATTCGGAATGCGCTCGGCTTTTATTGGATTTTCTCGTCACTATATACTTGCGGCCAGGGCTCCGAATGACGCGGTCCAGCGCGCGGGCTACGGTCAGGCAGGAATCATTTGCTGTCACCGTGTGAAATGTCCCGGACAAAGATGCTTGACTTATTTACGACCCCTCTAGGCCTTAGTGCACAGGCAAGGAAGCTATTCCCTGAATCTACTGCATTGAATTCCTGATCTGATGGAAAATGCTTTTGCTTTGTGCGCTCTCCTTTACACAAACCTTTCTTAACACTGAATGCAACAGAAACAGAACCGTGTCTTGAAAGTAACATAAAGCAAAGGGTTTAGCATGGGAAACTACGTCCACTAACGATGTTCTTGTTGGTGCACCTACTTTTCAGAGGGTCTTAGTTTTAAAGCTTCGTGAATGGAGAGCTGACTCATCATATGTAGTCACAACCTAGAAAAGGAATTGCGTTCTAACATGCTAGTTCCATTATTCGCTTAGGGTTCTTTCCGAGATTTCCTGGGTATGGAGCGGTGCCTATTTCCATTTAATGGACCGCTCTTAATCTGTCCTTGGTTTAGAAGCTCGTGGTGAGAAAGGAATTATGACGGCCTGCAAAAAAAAAATCAAATTTGTTAAACGTTTAAGTAAATTTTAAACCGAACTTAGAATAAAAAAGTGCGGAAGTCACTTTGTTGAGAATGCGAACTCCCGAAGTAGTTCAGGCTACTCCTTGAGGAGAGTTCCTGCTTCCGCCACATTTAACTCTCTTTACGAGGTGATCATGAATGGCAGTTTACCAGTATCCCTCAAGAGAAAAGTGTACAACAGCTGTATCTTACCGGTACTCACCCACGGGGCAGAAATGTGGAGGAGAGCGAAAAGGGTCCACCTTAAGTTAAGAACAACGCAGCGAGCCATGGAAAGAAAAATGACAGGCGTAACGTTAATAATAATAATAATAATAATAATAATAATAATAATAATAATAATTGGTTTTTGGGGAAAGGAAATGGCGCAGTATCTGTCTCATATATCGTTGGACAGCTGAACCGCGCCGTAAGGGAAGGGATAAGAGAGGGAGTGAAAGAAGAAAGGAAGAATTAGGTGCCGTAGTGGAGGGCTCCGGAATAATTTCGACCACCTGGGGATCTTTGACGTGCACTGACATCGCACAGCACACGGGCGCCTTAGCGTTTCTCCTCCATAAAAACGCAGCCGCCGCGGTCGGGTTTGAATCCGGGAACTCCGGATCAGTAGTCGGAGTTCCCGGGTTCGAACCCGACCGCGGCGGCTGCGTTTTTATGGAGGAAAAACGCTAAGGCGCCCGTAACGTTAAGGGACCGGAAACGGGCAGAGTGGGTGAGGAAACAAACACGTGCTAATTACAACCTAGTCGAAATCAAGAGGAAGAAATGGGCTTGGGCAGGGCATGTAATGCGAAGGCAAGATAACCGCTGGTCCTTAAGGGTAACGGAGTGGATTCCATGAGAAGGCAAGCGTAACAGGGGGCGCCAGAAAGTTTGGCGGGCGAATGAGATTGGGAAGTTTGCAGGCATAGGTTGGGGGCAGCTGGCAAAGGACAGGGTTAATTGTAGAGACATGAAAGAGGCCTTTGCCCTGCAGTGGGTGTAGTCAGGTTGCGATGATGATGATGATGCCGAGGGTGTACCATAATCAAACTGACAGCCTGGTCAGTTATGGAAAACAAAATAATGGAGTCACTTTGCGAGACGGAAGCAAATCACCATAAGTGTACAAATGCAAGGAGATACTAGTGGAAATCAAAGGGAAATATACTCGATCTTGACGTTTGATCAAGAGCAAAGATGGCCGAGAGTCGGTTAGGTGCACTCTAAACACAAATACGCCTGTATAGGAGTAAAAAGGGGAGTAAACTCTCCTCTAGTGCATTCTCTTTTCATAAAAGAGTGTGCGCTAGAAGACAGCTGACTTCCTTTCTTACTCCTTTATGTTTACAATCTATGACACAGATCGGATGTGAAGGAGAAGAAAGCGACCACCGAGAACTGCATACAGGGAAGTGGGAAACGAGATTATGAAATTTGCTCGTGTAAAGAATGATCAAGGCTGCACAGATAAGGGATAGTTGGGGATCAATGAGATGCTTCTTGGTCATTGCTATGACCTACACATAGATCGTCATAACGAGGATATCACATTTTAGCAGCTTGGTACCGAGGGCATGTACTCTTGACAGTTAAGGCATTTGTTTAACAGGGGTAAAGTAAAGGAAATGCACCCTCCACAAAATATACCACCGCCAACGTAGGGCACTCAGAAGCACGGATGTTCTGGCCAGTTGGCGTTAATACATAACAAAATTTTGCCGCAAGAACCGAAGTAGTAAATAAGCACGACAGGATGAAGGCTGCAGTACAGCACTCGTCCTGCCATGCTTATGCCTGTCATGCCTCAGTCTCGTCTTGTTCGCGCTGCGAAAATCTATTATGTAGTACACGCCTACGTGCACTTTTCGCAGCATTTAAGAAAAAATAAAACAAAATCGTGTAAAGCATTGTTCCCTGTATAATCTGCGCCGTTCGCACTACTCTATCGCATCCGTTATAAATGCTCATTATTGGCAGTGTAACTGCACTTTATAAGCGTTCTTATACCGGGTCCATGTTTGTCAAACTGGAGGCATCGAATAACATAGCGCCGAGACATCGTCTGGAGCACCCTTCGCAACACCAAATGCGATCGTTAGCTCGGTCAGTGGCTTCCCTCTCCGTGAACATGTTCATTGGACCGGAAATTCACATCCTCCATGTCGGGCGTCGACGCGTCTTATCTCGCTTGAAACGACGCCCGACGCGCGCTTGGTGGGAACGGGGCTCCAAGAGGAAATCGTAACGGGAAAGTGGACCACGTTCTCCTTATTATGTATGATGCCGATTGCCTTAGTGCGCATCACACCTCTGGCAGCCGTGCGAGCAATTTTACAGCGACAGCTGCGTTAAATTCTCTCCGGGGTAAAGGCATTCCTGCCCGGCTCGCGTGAGGCGGGAAATACCCATGTTATCTGCCCATGGACATATGGCCATATGTATACCATATATGCGAATACATACCCGAAGTCTATATGCAAGTCGTATGTGCACCTACTAGGAAGTCCCCTACTGTCATCATCGTCATCGTCACTGACTGCGTCCACTGCACGCCAAAGGCCTCTGCCATATATGTCCTGTCCAGTGCCAGCTGCAGCCACGTTATTTCCGCAGACTTGATCTCATCCGCCCTCCTAACTCTTTACCTCCCCCTGACATGCCTTCCCTTGTAATGCAATCCAATACTCTTAACGTGCATCGGTTATCTTGTCTTAGCGCTGAGCTCGCTGCCTATACCCTTTTCTTCTTGATTTTGTAGGTCTCCATCTTGCTGAAGTGTCATATAACACGCCCCGTTATATATGCCCCATTTGAATGCATTACCCAGGGTTCTGTATGCCAGTCCCTTTTACGTGTGTAGAAAAGTTGGAAATACCCATACATTCTCTTCACACCCATATGTGCACATATCCACGAATTTCTATATGTCAGTCCCATATACATGTGGCTCGTATGAAAAGTCCCATATTATCCGCCCATATTATCTATCCATATGATGAGATTATAAGATCGCCGCAGCTGGCACAGGACATGCTTAATGGGATAGGGGTTTGTCCTTCAGTGGACGTAATTAAACTCATGATAAGGATGCATATACACGAGCTTCGATGCATAGCCCATGTATATATGCATGGTCATGAAACTGTTTTATATTCGGTCCACAGATGCATACCCGTACGTATTCCAAAAATGCAAGCATATACGCGAGGTCCTGTTTACAATATCGTATAATGTGCCTCTTCTTGGAAACCGCATAAGAAATAGACACTTTAAATCAAGCAACTCCTAATGTACTGCTCGCCTTATATACGATTCTGTACGTCGCAGGCATGGAAGGGCTTGAGGTGAGCCTCAACATGAATTCGTACATCTATAGTTGTGCGTTCTTCAAATCGTTCAAATTTGCTGAACACACTCGAACCAATCAGGCTGCCTGAGTTTGCCTCAGCTTCGCTAGTAAGGCATGTGGGACGTGTCTGCGTCTTGCTGACTTTATTCCGGTCATGTATCATAAAGGCTCCCACGTAGTACATTTATTTACGGGATATCCAGGCGTCTTCATAGAATGCAGAACTCGTCTGTGCCTCCCCTCTGGTGAGAAACTCGTACGCACATTCCTTGTAGTACGAAATTAGCCCATCTAGACGGTTCCCTAAAAAAAATTTAAAGTGGTGGAGTCGTGAAGCGAAAAACGCGTGGAATGGAATGGCTGGTTCATTTGCATCAGGACACGGCGACGAGACGATTTCACTCCGGATAATTTCGACCCCGTAATAGCCTTTTCTAGTTTGGGGCAGCAGTGTCTATGCAATTCCTTCACCAGCACTCAAGGAAACAATTACATGTTTTTAGTGTTTTTTTTTTTGCCAGTGGTGTCTCCTTTGGATGGAGACTAACAATGAGTGGAACCGGCAATGCTCCGGTTACACTTAACGAAACCACACTGGACTATTCGTTTAATGGAGTGCCATATTTGCTGGTAACAGGCTTCACAGTATACCAGCGGGTACAAAATAGCACACGCAAATAAACCTATTGCGGTATATGGGCGTTCGTAAATCAGGCTTCTATGACAGTCTTCAGGAGTAGTTTTCGTAGAGAGACGTGCCTCTTGTTCTCAGAAAGTGCGCGGAGAAATGAGTTTGGTCTAACTTGAGTCTCCTGTTCAGCATTGCTGTGCTTAGCTTTGCTATGAGCGCATAACGACACGTGTGTCCTTGCCCGTGAGCTTCTGCCTGGCTTTTAAGAGCGCACGCGTTCCTTGACGTGCTATTCCCACTACCTATATGCCCCCTCTTGGCATTGTCGCTTATAAAAGTTGTCTATAGACTTCTTATAGACCCTATTGCTTTCATTTAGATATTTGTTCTTATCTATATTCATAGTCTATAGACTGTCTATAAGCAAAAGTACTAAATGTGTATGGCCATAAATCTATAAATTGTCTATAGAGTGATTATAGGGATTGTATTGCCTACAGAGTAGACTGTAGGATTTGTCTATAGAGAGTCTGTAGTCTTTATAGACAAAATTCCAAGGACAGTCTATAGACTGTCTAAAGAAATCTTCGTAGGGCTAAGTGTACAGGACGTGGTGCCTGTATTTAAAAGCGCTGCACACAATTTCACAGGCTGCGTGTTTAAGGTCATCTGGTTTTGGTGCGTGGAACAGACGCCAGCAAGTCTTACTCGAAGGAAGCTGGAATTGAGCCGAGCACCGCTCTTCGAAGCAACGGCAGCGTCTCCCGGGCTCTCGCGGCTGCCCCTAACGCGCGTAATTTAAATCACGCCGCATTAGCATAATAGCCATGCAGACGGAAGGGATGGAGAAAGCCCTCCTGGCTTTCGTCCTCATAAAGCTTGCTCTCTCAGGCGCAGTTCATGGAAAGGCTTCGGGCTATGGACTATGTTTACACATGTGCAAAGCACGGAACTTGAACGCCTCTAAATGTTCCGATCCGATGCAACTAAAATGGCCTTCTATATACAACGTTATGATACGCGCACCCGATTTGACAGTGAGAGCGCCAGAGCAAGTGTTTAGCGGAAGGCTTTACAGAGACGTTAGGAGCACGGCTATCAATTAATTATTTTGTTTGTTTGTTTGTTTGTTTGTTTGTTTGTTTGTTTGTTTGTTGATCCGGGACCCCAATTTGACAGCTTCTGGTGGCCCAAATCATTCACGGGCTGCTTTACCGCCACAGTCGATGTCCAGCCTTAACCCAACCACCTAAGCTAGTGATTTTTACTTGGGAAGCATATATATGGAAGTTTAATCTCTGCTTTGGGTAATCGCATCCCTGTGTGGTACTCGTTGCGTCGCTTAATCGTTGTTCAACATTGTTTTATATTAGGCCCTTGTGCTGGCTCTATTGATTTGGAGTCAGTCCGTTGCAGTACGAAGGGTTTGCAGCCTCGGGGTACTAACAGCACTTGCGCCGCTAAGTACTACGCCCTGGATACTGCGGACGTGTCACGAGAAAAGTCGTTCATCTCACAAGGCGAAGGATTCCGTAGGCGGGGTAGAGGCGGCGGCTGGAGACCTGCCACCCGGTCTGCGTTGCAGTGCGTCATGCATATTAATGCTGTGCACCGCAGTTCGCGATGACGAAACTTTCTCCCCTCGATTGAAAAGGCGACGACGACGCATGCTCATTATGCAGCTGATTTGTCCTAATTACACTTTCCTCCCTTCGCGTAGATAAAGCATGGACTCCAGTTTATCGATGCTAGTCGTGATACACTGAGCCACGTCCGGGAATTCGGGCGTCACGCATTATTACCTGCGCCAACGCGCGACCTGCTTGGGTGCGGGCTGCTGTAATACTTGAGAACATTCTGTACGCTCCGCTGAGCGGGGCGATTGTTCGTCACCCCAGATCGGTCTATTGAAAAGGCGTCGATTCGCACGGGTGGCGAGCTGTGACGTCATTGTTAATGTGGCCCGTTGAACGACTGCGCTAGACGGTGGACCTGCATCTGCCAGTGGTGTATGCGTCACCATTGCGCGAAGGAACCGATCCGAAACGATGAGAAAATGGGCTGATTCTTGTGTCGTCGAGATTTCGGGAGAAAATTGCCATTTCCGTGATTCAGCTCAGAGAGATAATAGCGCTCTTCTGTACATTCAGAGCTTGTCCGTATTTTTTTTATTTGCGAACGATGTTCCCTGAGCGAGTTCAGTTTGGTTTCCTCTCTTTTTGGTTTGCGTGGATTTGGAGCGCGTGCTTAACCGTGAGAAAAATGTGAGGCGCGTAGCTGCTCGAGTTCGAGCTGTGTTTCCGCTCCATTTCAGGCTGACTATGTTAGTTTTGCTGTCATTTTCTTTCACATTGTTTATCTAGGGCACTAAAAAGCAAAAATGGAGCACTGTTGCTGGCCGAGACGGTACCATTCCAAACACAATCTACGCACAGCAAAGCGTTATGCTCAGGGACCCCGGAACAGGGGGGGGGGGGGGGGGGGGAGGGGGGGATCAAGGAGGGCGGTCGCCCTTCTCCAGTCTCCAATAGCTTGTCTTGGGTCATATTTCTGTCCAGTTGAAACACTTCAGTCCTTGGACTCTTAAAACAAATTACAGTGGGGCTGATCTACTTGGCTTCGTAGCCAGTTGTAAAGCATTTCGTATATGAATAACCTATACCAGTCATGTCCCACCTGAAGTCGACTGTCTGACCCGTGTGCATGGTCATGATTAGCAATATTTAAACAAACTATGCGCAAACTTTTTTAATGCAATTTATCACTCCTCGTGCGTAAAGCTTCTCATCTATAAAGCTTCCCATTCCAACTTCCAACTGAAAGGAAATAAAATGATCTGAATCTGAATTCGTTTTATAGTGCCGTGAATCCTTGCACCGTTTGTTCGTTCCGGAGTCCCTGGTGATGCCAGAATCTTCACGCGAATTAGGTGAACTAGGAAGTGTGATTATATATTAGTTGCTGTGAAATAAGCTTAGAGAAGCGATGTAAAGCGCTATTAACCACTTGAAGCACTTCTGTTTTTTTTTTTTTGACGACCAGGTGGTCAGAAAAGCCGGCGCTGTTCAGGTGATACAGCGCTCGCTATGTTATTATAACCTCTCTGCTAAGTGAACAGCGATTGAAACCGGCGCCATTAATATCATGACCTGCATAAGGTAATGAGCATTTGACGCACTTAAACAACTAAACAGAGAGGAGACAGAAAGACAAAATGGAATTCAAACAGGAAGACGGCCAGTGTGAGACAGGGAGTGTAACAGGACAACACAGGCGGTGGGTGCACTGTTGTCTATTCTGTCATTAGAAACAAATCGAACGCCGCCTTGTTGAATTGTTAAGCTACCTGGCGCAAAGCAGGCCGTGGCACGGCGATGCACTGTGTGTGGTTTTAGAGTAAATGACTGACAGTGGAAAGAGGATCAGAGGAGCTTTACCGTACACTATAAATTATGTAGGTACTACCGCCGAATGCCACTACCATCTTAAGCAAACAGGAACTTCTAACTTCGCAGCAATGATAAGTTGCTTTCAAAACATTAACTGCTCTTACATGAACTTCAGCTTTCACTGTGAAGGCATACCTAGGCTTGACTTGAAATGGCACGAAATATTCGTATTTCACCCAATCTGAGTTCTAAATATTTTCGAAACGAAATAACACACAGCAAATGACTAAGATCCCTTGTGGTTTAGAGAAGGTTCTAGCACGGCTGGCCGGGTCACCGTTCTACGTTTCCGCTGACGTCACAAATTCAGCTGCTGTAACGCAAAATATAAACCCATTTAGTCAGTTGCAAGCTTGTTCGCTATAAGAGCACTTTTCTCACATATCAAACGCGTAGATAGTAACCACATGCCAGAGCCTTCGACAACGCCGAGAGAGTCAAACGCGAACGGCTTGAGTTTTACAGTCAATAAAACCCTCTATGTATCAAGGTTTGGTGCAGAGTGTTCATCGCAGTATAAAGCGTTGATGGTGACTGCGGTTACATGTGGAAGCAATGCGTAATGCACTGTGTACAAATAATCGACTGGAACCGCGCCGCCTAGCGGTCACCGAGGTGCGGCAGGCACGCTTGGTTTCCCCCTCTGCCGCCTACTCGGAGAGCTAATGGTCCAAGTCGTGCTGGGAAGCACCCTCCCAAGGACCACGTGAGGCTCCTCCACACACCCCAGCGTCGTGTGGAGTGCCGCAAACTCCGAGGGTGTTTGTGTCTATCTTTGAGTGCACGCCAGGAAGAGGGTTTGTGGCGAGGGTGAGAGTGTGCATTTGGAAGATAGTGAGAGAGAGAGAAGCATTCAACATCAGAGAGGAAGGGCAAGTCCTTGTGGCTGCGTGCGTGTGTGACCGTACTCTGCCACCGCCTTGACGGTCGGCCAGAGAGCGGACCAAAAACACTGCCCGGGGAAAGCGCGCGCTCAGAACAAAAAAAAAAAAGGCCGCTTGTATGACGGGACAAGTGGACGGGAGCATTAGCTGGGGCACGCCGGGTGCCGCTAAAGGTGTTCTGTGGCCCGTAGAGAAGAGGAACGCTAGAAAAAAAAAAGAGAATTACTGGTACCAGACTGGCACTCTTCTTGTTTGTGCGTGACAAAGGCGTCCATGTACTGCGCTTGAGTGGATTTCGCGGTTTCCCCCTTTTTGACTCCATGTCCTCGATGCGCCATTTTCTTCCCGTTTATGTTCACGGCTTTCGTGACTTAGTTTTTTTGGAGCCTGGGTGGTCGTCCACTTTCTGCGCTTGTATATATATTTTATCATCATTATTACTCGTCCGTTCATCCGAGTATGATCATATCCTGCAGTTATTTTCTTCATTTTATTGACTTCCTACCTTGGCCACCTTGGCCTTCGCGAATGCTGCCGCGTCTCTGTTCCAGTGTTACGTCCCCGTGTTTCGGCCTTCGCTCTGCTGTTGTACTCCTTCGCATCTCCAGAAACGGGACATCATTTAACTTTTATTTTGTGCAGCGCGCTTGTAGGATCAGAAACGTGTCGGACAATGCACTCCATCGACGCGGCAGTGTCCACATCTCAGAACCTCGTAACAAAGTTTGTTAATCGATGCTTCTATCTTCGCTTTAGTTTCGTGTGGTATGACTGCTGCTTGAGTGGTTCATAGTCGAAATTTTGTTTTGTATTGAACGCGAAAGAAAAAATTAAAGATAAATAAAAAGTGGGATGCGGTGTACTCCTGCGTACTCGTTTATTAATGTTTCGTATCACATTCTAAAAAAAGTAGAGACAAATTAAGAAGACTCACTTAAGTTCAGAAAGGCAGGCGGCACGTACAGTTTGTAAGAAAACTAAAGAATTGATGAGAGTTTAAGCCACCTGAGAACAGCACAGTCAGTTCGTGTTGCTGCTCAAACATTTTCTTCCATTGTCTATTTTCGAGCTGCCGCATGGGCTGGGGTTTGGAAAAAGTGGATCCACTTTGTTCGCACTTTAAACGCCCTAACTTCATCAACGTCATCGTTTCCCGCTTTACTTGTCTCTCCCTGTTCACTCCCACTTTGCCTTCGACGGTTTTTGGCTGCCGCGTCAGGAGTTCTTAAGCCTGATGGAAACAAAATGCACACGAAAACGAAACCAAAACCAAACAATGCTTGTGGACTAAACAAAATGAAATGAAGATGAATGGGCACGAGTTACAAGACAGCACATGCAGGGCCTGCAGTCAGCACCTGACGCCTGTTAACCACTCTCTAACATGTGTTCGGTCCTAAAAGTGAAAAAAAAAAAGAAAATGCGCGCTAGAGAAAATGCTGTAATGGCTTTCTCTCCTGTTTTCCCTCTTCCGAGACGCCCGCAAAATAAAGACTGAAACAACTCGCACTGGCTACGTATACAAACCCTCGGGGATGGTTTACGGCATACAGAGAGGAAAAAGGCGAGCCAGTGGCTTGCCTCAGTGGTGACCGAAACGGTCAGTCAGTCGAGGCAGTGGCGAAAACGAAATGGGTTACTCCGGCGTCAGCACTCTCTTGGATCGCGCCACTGAATCAACAGCCGAGTGGAACCCCGTAGCTGAGGAAAGCCAGTTAAAGAAGGGCTGGACAGAAAGAAGTATGACCACGAACACAACAACACTGAAGCGGCAGCGTCGTCCGGGAAGGTAATAGGTCCAGCACGGCTGCTTGAACGCCGAAATGAGAGACAACTCGGGCCGAGAACAACCGCGGCGCGGCGCTCATGTTTGCTCCGGTAGCGTTGCAGTTGTTCTTGGCATTCTTGTCTGTGCAGCGTAGAGCAAGGATGGAGAGTGCGTGGAGGAGAGGGGGAAAGAGAAAGGGGGTTCTAAGTACTACACCACACCCTGTACATTTTGTTTCATTCCCTACCCTTTCGTTGCCTACGTACACTGGGGAACGCAGAACTCTTTCCGCATTGCATTCGCTTCCAAACAGGACTTGGGACAAAGGAGTGCTGGGGTACGGTTTGTTCTACAAGTTGTGTAAACATAGCCTAGCGCTGCAGAAGCGGCAAAAAGAAAGGATCAAGTAAAGAACTAATGCAAAAAGAAAGGACAGGAAAAGAGTGGCGGCAAAAAGAAATGTCAGAGGGACCGGAGACGGGGGAGAGAATGAGCGGAGGAAAAAAAAAAGCGATTGTTGGCGCTCTTATATCGTGTGTACCGCGTGGCAGTGTGGCGAATTTGCGGACATCCGAAAGCGGAATTCATTGTTTGTTGACGTTCTGAGCTCTTCTCATATTTGTTGGCAGGTTTTCACCGTTACAGTGTCCCTCTAAAAACGCTGAATCGAGAGATGGAAGTCTGTCAGCGCAATTGCGTTTGTCCGTCGATGCACGATGTAACGCAGAAACTTCCACAGGGTGGAGTGGACACGCCAAAAAAAGGAGCGTTAAATTTTCATTTCCTGAAGAATTTTTCTTTTCGCCTCTATTTTTAAAGACGAGCCTGGCGGTGGGCTGTTTTTAGGTTCAATCTTTTCTGGGTTTTTAGGTATTCTGCATGAAAGACAGGAAGTGTTTCTAAGCGAATTGCGTTCCTGGGCTGAAAAAACACGCCGCAAGTCTCCCGACTGAATTGGAGAGGACCAGGCTTTGTCTGGGAGTCAGCAGAAGCGCACTTAGAAGAGCAAGTAGTTGGACATTGTCCACTGTTGCTGATGCCTTTCGACGTGAGTGCGATGTTTGACAACATAACGAGTGATCCTCGTCCGCCTCAGGATCCAGTTTGGAACCGCGCTTTGTCGACTTTGCTTATTAGCGCTATTGCTCTAGTATGGAAGCTGACCATGTTCTGTGTCTGCGGGGAGCGAAGAAAGACTTTGTAGAACGTGGACAGGGACACTCTGCTCATGATCCATAACGGACGTCGATGGTATCGCAGCCAGCTAGAGTAGTTCCTTAGAGTATCCTGTTAAAGTCTTTGCATACTTTCAGATCTTTTCAGGTGTCTACAGCTCAGAAGGTAGTCACTTGTCATGCCTTGTGGCACAATTTGCTCTCATGAAGGGTTTTCATACCGTAGTCTTAAACCGCTACACGCCCTCGAAATTGGATTGAAATGTCACTAGAACGCCCTTTAGAGGAGTGCATCAGTTAATAATTGCACCCTTTATTTGTAAAGGTGTTATAACGGATTTAATAGCCTGAATTAATGGTGCAACAAATAGCCATTGCTTTTAAATGTGCTGGTCATTTTTGTACGCAATGCACTCTCTAAAGAACGATGACTGCCTACAGAAAACGTATCAATGTCTTGTCACTGCACGCGTTATCGGTTCACGGCATCCGTGGCTATTACGTCGATAGTGATGTTAAAACTGCAGTTTTTTTAAACGCCAGTGCAATACCTTGCATTCATTTTCTTGTACGACACCGCCAAATGCAAAGTTTGCTAGTTTAGTTATCCATCGCTCAATTTTTGAGCTCTGAATTGGTGCAGTTTGTGCTAAGCAATCCGGGGGTCAATCTCTTGAAGCAGCTCGTGACCAGACTACTAGTACTTTCGTGACTGGATAGCGCCCGTCACACTGGCAGTCAAAATAACCCTGCTACATGATAACAAAAGTGTCGCACAATCGCAAACTTTTGTGCCATCCGGATAACATCCCGGATGTTACATCCGGCCTACCTTTGTAGCGCCGTATGCAGTTTCCACTTCAGTGCTAAGGAACTGTTCGCGCAGGCGCAGTCTGATTTATTGACGCCTTACAGTACTGTGAGCGTTAGCTTACGCAAATTCACCGCGCTAGCGCCAAGTGCACACAACAGCCCAGCGGTCATTATGGTGACGTCAAGGGAGTCCTCAATGGAAATGTCTATAAAACCGAACCAAACGTTCTATGGTACCCGCCGCGATGACTCAGTGGTTAGGGCGCTCGACTACTGATCCGGAGTTCCCGGGTTCGAACCCGACCACGGCGGCTGCGTTTTTATGGAGGAAAAACGGTAAGGCGCCAGTGTGCTGTGCGATGTCAGTGGACGTTAAAGATTCCCAGGTGGTCGAAATTATTCCGGAGCCCTCCACTACGGCACCTCCTCTACCTTTCTTCTTTCACTCCCTCCTTTATCCCTTCCCTTACGGCGCGGTTGGGGTGTCCAACGATATATAAGACAGATACTGCGCCATTTCCTTTCCCGAAAAACCAATTATAATTATAACGTTCTATGGTCCTACTTCTCGAAACCTATCAAAATCTCGGTGTTGGCTAGTCGGTGGTTCATGGTTTGAATGGTTTTCCTGAAACCATTCAAACCTATACAGATTTTTCAATAAGATAAGGTTAGTTAATCGGTATGTGTGCGCAGAGCGATGTGAATTTTGCTTTAACTTGCTTTTATTTTTGTGTCTCAAAATATGGGACTATTTCTGATTGCCTTGGTTCAGAAGTTCTTGAAGGAACTGAAGAAAAAAATTATAGGAGCAGCTACAAGAAAAACGAAAAGAATTTAATGCGCGGAAACGCGTTTGCAAGCATCACGGCCATAAAATACTAAAAAGAAACGCAATAAAATATTACTCGCTGCAGAAAGTTGGAACATCGTTTGACAGTACTGCGCATGCTACTGCATATTACGCATGCAGAGAAATCCAGTTAATACGCTCCTTGGTATATGTCTCTCTCTCTCTCTCTTTCTGGGCTTACTTCTTGAACCTTTTCGTGAGCAAATTGCACAGGGTTGCCAGAGTCACACTAATCAGGTTTTTGAGAGAAAAAACTTGCGACTCGACGAGACCCCCGCTACGTCGACTGTTGTTAATTAGAATTTTTTTTTTTTGGTTCCCGCATCGCGGCAAGCTCTATAGACCGAGGAAAGGTCAATAACCGCATGACCTCTC
This sequence comes from Amblyomma americanum, assembly GCF_052857255.1. Taxonomy (NCBI): domain Eukaryota; kingdom Metazoa; phylum Arthropoda; class Arachnida; order Ixodida; family Ixodidae; genus Amblyomma; species Amblyomma americanum. Next base: position 123,652,592 of record NC_135505.1, read on the forward strand.
TCGGTGCACTTGCTTAGTACGATAATTGAGCCGCATTTCTTAGGTTTAATGAAGCAGAAAAAAAAACTAATCGGACTAGTCGACTGTTTACACCAAGGACCTCATCTGCGGGAAACTTTTTTTGCGTTATTATTCAAAAAGCCAAAATTATCACTACAAATATTCACACTGTTCATAGTACCAACCGAGGGGATTAGATTTACGTCCTGAGTGCGCGCGAAATTGGTTCTCTGAAGCGTCGTTATACATAGACGCACAAAAAGCGACCCAGGTAACTTTTCAGTTCATTACTTCCAAGTATGAAATCTTGCCCGACTGCAACAGGTGCTAAAGCTGCCACCCAGCCCCGCGCAACCTAGCTATCCGATAACAGACACAGTCGCCTCCATCGAAACCCAGCCGCCATGGCGGGGTTCGAACCGGGGAACTGATCCGGAGTTCCCGGTTTCGAACCCGACCGCGGCGGCTGCGTTTCGATTGAGGCGCAACGCTAAGGTGCCCGTGTGCTGAGCGATGTCAGTGCACGTTAAAAATCCCCAAATGGTCAAAATTATTCCGTAGCCCTCCACTGCCCCGCCGCGGTGGCTCAGTGGTTAGGGCGCTCGACTACTGATCCGGAGTTCCCGGGTTCGAACCCGACCGCGGCGGCTGCGTTTTTATGGAGGAAAAACGCTAAGGCGCCCGTGTGCTGTGCGATGTCAGTGCACGTTAAAGATCTCCAGGTGGTCAAAATTATTCCGGAGCCCTCCACTACGGCACCTCTTCTTCCTTTCTTCTTTCACTCCCTCCTTTATCCCTTCCCTTACGGCGCGGTTCAGGTGTCCAACGATATATGAGACAGATACTGCGCCATTTCTTTTCCCCCAAAACCAATTATTATTATTAGCCCTCCACTACGGCACCTCTTTCTCTCTTTCTTCTCTCAGTGCCTCCTTTATTCCTTCCCTTACGGCGCGGTTCAGGTGTCCGCCGATATGTGAGACAGATACTGCGCCGTTTCATTTCCCCGAAAAGCAATTTTCATTTTGCCCCTAGCGCGTTCTGAACATTGGTAATAAAGAAGACCGCATCGATTCTGCTTGAAAGAAAAGGCTGCTGCGATCGCCGGGTGTATATATATATATATATATATATATATATATATATATATATATATATATATATATATATATATATATATATATATATATATATATATGCTCCACTCGTTCGCGCGACCCACTTTTTGAATACATATTTCTGGACCCGCGATGACGTTTTGAATAATAATAATAATTGGTTTTTGGGGGGAAAGGAAATGGCGCAGTATCTGTCTCATATATCGTTGGACACCTGAACCGCGCCGTGAGGGAAAGGTAAAGGAGGGAGTGAAAGAAGAAAGGAAGAAAGAGGTGCCGTAGTGGAGGGCTCCGGAATAATTTCGACCACCTGGGGATCTTTAACGTGCACTGACATCGCACAGCACACGGGCGCCTTAGAGTTTTTCCTCCATAAAAACGCAGCCGCCGCGTGTATATTTATATCAGTCTACGCACGCACACACACGCACGACGCACGCACGCACGCACCCACGCACCCACGCACAGAGAGAGCACCGCCCCCATCTCACGACTGTATCGATGGCCTCTTCCTTCTACGAAGAATAACTAAGAGAATTGCTCCCAAAGTCCCCCGCGTGTCGCCGCGGCAATCGACGCCCTGGGGAACGCCAGAGGCAATCGCTCTGTCCTCTGTTGCAAACGCAGAACTCGGTCGTCCTCTGGGGAGGGAAATTGGAAGACGAAACCAAACAGAGGGAGGTTATATTGAAGTGGCGCACCGCGCATAATCTGGCGGCTTCGGCGCTGTCTTCGCATTGACATCGCTCGAGTGGAGTTTTCGGGCTTCGTGTCGCTAAAAGCGTGCAACGATAGGGGGAACTGCAGGTGGCGCCGTCAAAGAGTCAGTGGCAGGGTTGGGAAACTTGTTCGAACGCTGGAGTAACTGCGGAAATCGCGAAAATCTTTGTACATGCGTTCAGAGGGGGGCCGTTTTATATGAATGGCCGGCATTTTTGATGGTGGTCAGTGGAGAGTCTTAGGGCAACGTACAGTCTTTGTGAACAGTAAATGGCGCAAGGGTTTGCTTTTCAGCCGCGTAGTGCGACTCTGATTGTAGCATAATAATAATAATTGGTTCTTTGGGGAAAGGAAATGGCGCAGTATCTGTCTCATATATCGTTGGACACCTGAACCGCGCCGTAAGGGAAGGGATAAGGGAGGGAAAGAAGAAAGGAAGAATGAGGTGCCGTAGTAAAGGGCTCCGGAATAATTTCGACCACCTGGGGATCTTTAACGTGCACTGACATCGCACAGCACACGGGCGCCTTAGCGTTTTTCCTCCATAAAAACGCAGCCGCCGCGGTCGGGTTCGAACCCGGGAACTTGTAGCATCCTTGAAAGTTAGTGCATCCACAGATGCTACTGAAACCTATTACAAGCTCTTTATTTTTACAGACTGTACGTCACCCTGAAACTCTCCACTGACTACCAAGAGACGCCGACCATTTATAGAAACGTCGCGCTCCGAAACTTGAATTTCAAGGATGCTACAACCTTGAAATTCCGGAGTGCGACGTTTCTATAAATGGTCGGCGTCTCTTGGTAGTCAGTGGAGAGTTTTAGGGTGACGTACAGTCTTTGTAAAAATAAAGAGCTTGTAATAGGTTTCAGTAGCATCTGTGGATGCACTAACTTTAAGATGGATGAGGGCGGGAGTTTCACCTCTCATCCTCGAGAGAATTGGAACGCTGGCGACGCACCACGACTCCGACAGCATGGCCCCGGAGCAAACGCCTTGGCCTCTATACTTCTGACAAACGCTGTACACCTGGTTACATTTCTTATACCGTTAGAGCCTAGTCTACGGCGAAAATGTCAGGCATGGTAGCCGCATCTGCTTAGCCTCTGTTTTGGAAGACGTCTGTGTCGGTGATTAAGAAAAGGCTCCACAATCTCGCAACCCAGTAAAGTTCTGCTCTTGCGATGACGTTCTACTTCGAGCACTTCTACTCGAAGTAATTGCCCGCAGGTTCACGAGATGCCCTTGCTAGGGCAGTCACACTATACGGGCACTTAAAAATTTCCGGTGCCGCTAACTGGTACAGGGTCACTCCTCCAGAAGATGGTGTAGTGCGTATAGAATTGTTTAATGCGTGTTCGGTTCGCTAATACTCTCTAATCGCAGTAGAAAACGACACAGACGCTAAACGCCGCGTTACACGACACATAAACCGGCGTTACCGCCAGATGAAAAGCCGTTCTTGCTTGATAACCGCTTTCTGAACTGGGGATCCTAGTTGAGAGAATGAAAGCGTCCTGTGTATCTTTTACGGCGCTGCATGGTTTTTCGCCATACAAAAATGGAACAGCACGCTCCTCTTATCGGGCAATCGTTCGTTGCGCCGCTCTGCGGCGACTACAAAACTAAAACAAAAATTGAGTGGCGCCCTCTTCTCTCGCTCTTCCAAAGCGACACGACGCAGCTGCGACCCCGGCCGCGTCTTCAGCCGAAGAGAAAACAAGAGCCACTCGTGCGGTGCGGGCTCAGCGGCGCCGTTAAGCAAGATGCGAACACGCTCCGATGCGCCGCCGCCGAGCGAGCCGAACGCATTCGCTTTCAAGGTTCGGTTCAGAGACCCTGCTGCTGTCATGTCTTGTTCGCGCTTGGGATTCTGAGGCTGACGTCACGACAATAGCGGCAGCCGCTTCGATCTGCATGACCTGCGAGGGCTGCTCATTAAGTTTTGCCTTTCAGTGTGCAAGTTTTCTGAGAAGTTGAATTTCGAGTGCACGTTAAAGATCCCCAGGTGGTCGAAATTATTCCGGAGCCCTCCACTACGGCACCTCTTCTTCCTTTCTTCTTTCATTCCCTCCTTTATCCCTTCCCTTACAGCGCGGTTCAGGTGTCCAACGATATATGAGACAGATACTGCGCCATTTCCTTTCCCCCAAAAAACCAATTATAAACCTGAAAATAAAGCATTGTGCCACATCACTAGATATCACACGCGCGTTTCTACATGCGAACCAACCTATTCTTTGGTGAATTGTTAGAACGAAAGTTTGACTCGGATTTATAGGAAATTGTCGCTGGCACCTGTCTCTCTCCGAGGAACTGTCACTCTAAGAGTGACCTTCGTTCCTCGCACACATGTTCTTGCGGCCCGTTTGGAGTCGATTATAACGGGCTGTATGTTCGCCCTGCTGGCCGAGAGAAAAGCATGGCACACTTTCTGTGACAAGAATGTGACAAGCTTGGGTGAATACCTGACTGGAATTGGACATTCCCTGCCAAAGTTAATACCATACGGGCTGCCACGGAGTGTCCATCTGATACGTCGCCTCCGATCAAGTAGAGACATTTCGCAATAAGAGATGAAATTCCTCGCTGACAACCACCCAAGCGCAGCGATATGGCTACAGAGGGAAGCTATACATCTTCCACAGAAACTCCGTAGTTATGAATGAATGAATGAATGAACTTTTATTTCCTTCGTCATAGCAAGTGGAGACAGGGACTAAATGTACCAATGACCTGACGAAAGGTCCCAGCCCCCTACAGCAAACAGTTTCGACAGCAGTGATAAGAGAAGGAAATACATATAAAAGGCAAAAGTACACAATTTACACAACTGCAAACATATTACACTTGTAATACGCACTACACAGCCACAATGCAAACATATCACAACTGCGCTGTATATATTCATTTTGTGAACAGATGTACGTGCATACAGTTAAAGAAAAATTCGTCAAATTTTTTTCTTTAACTACGAAGTTTCTGAGAAAGCTGTATAGCTTTCCTTTGTAGCCCTATGGCTGCGCTTGGGTGGATACCAATGAGTAATTTGCTTCCTCATTACATATTTACTCCATCTTGGGGGATTCCCCTAAACGTTTGGCCAACACTGTTCCCACTTCGAGTCACTGATCAATTCGCGCTCGCCCTACTGTATGCTAGCCGTCCGGGTTAGCTTAGTTGGTAGAGCTACTGCTCCGGTGAAGCGGTGGTCCCGGGTTCGAACCCTGGACCAGGGTGCATTTTTCTTTAACTACGAAGTTTCTGAGGAAGCTGTACAGCTTTTCTTTGTAGCCGTCTGGCTGCGATTGGGTAAATGCCAGTGAGTAATTTGCTCCCTTATTACAAATTTACCCCACGTTGGGGGATTCCCCTAAGCATTTGACGAGATACATTTAGAACAGCGCGTAACGGCGGTTCCCACGCAGCAGGGCGTGCCCGCAGCCAGCCGGCACGTGGTGCCATCTGGCGCCCGTTTCGTGAGCTGCGCATGCGCGCCGACGGCACGCGGTAGCGCTGGTGTTATTCGCGCTATGCTAAACGTCACTAACAAACGGTGCGCTACTTTCAACTCCAGATTTCTTTCACCTTTACTTTTTAGGAATTAATGACCAGGAGTAAAAACAGAACATCGGTTTCCTCAACACCCGCCGCGGTGGCTCAGTGGTTAGTGCGCTCGGCTACTGATCCGGAATTCCCCGGGTTCGAACCCGACCGCGGCGGCTGAGTTTTTTATGGAGGAAAAACGCTAAGGCCCCCCGCGTGCTGTGCGATGTCAGTGCACGTTAAAGATCCCCAGGTGGTCGAAATTATTCCGGAGCCCTCCACTACGGCACCCCTTTCTTCTTTCACTCCCTCCTTTATTCATTCCCCTACGGCGTGGGTCAGGTGTCCAGCGATATATGAGACAGATACTGCGCCATTTCCTTTCCCCAAAAACCAATTATTTCCTCTACATTTTTGCAAGCAGTATCTTCAGTTCAACAGCTTAATTAAACATCAATTGCCTAGAGCGGGAGAAAGCTAATTAAAGCGCCGCTGACAAGGACACGCTTAGCCTTGCGACAGGCATTGTAAGTCGCCAATGCCAAGTTCGCCACCCCTCGCTTGTTCCAGGAGAAGGGTTAACGATGCGAGACACAAGCACGTTTGAATTAAACAAGCAGGCCGGGGAGTTGGTGCATCGAGACCTCAAGGCCGTTTCATGACGTCATCCGCAGCTGTACCTTTGAATCGCTCATTATAGTGACAACCTTAAGAGAGAGTGCTCACGCAGACAACATGAGTGAGCCCTATCTTTTCTGTGTGTTCTTTTAATCCCTGCAGTGAAAATGTTTTACCCAGAGGAAAATTTTGAGAAGTACAATCTCTGAGTGCCGGCGTAGCGTCGAATGCCAAAATCTCACTTGTGCGTCACGCGGGTGGTCAGCGTACGATCTCACGCCCGCAAACATTTCTTCGTGATTCAAGATAGAATCTCTCACTAGAATCCTTGATTTCTTGATTGAAAAAGCACCTTATTTTGTGTGCGAACTTTGCAGTATTTCTTTTTCCGCCTTTACCCCTTAAATAATGCGCGAAAAGGTTTAAGTCGGCTTCTAATTGACTGTAACAGCTATCTTAACAAAGCGTCTTAGCTCATCGTGATCCTCGGAGCGTTGCTGTAGTCTGCTTAGGTGGAAACCCAACCGCGCAGACAGGTATGCGTTATTACCGGGTACCGAGGTGTCGTCGGCGTATGCCTAGATAGCGAATCTCGGTAAGCTGAAATTCTCAATTTTTGGGTAAGTATACTGCATATGAACACACTAAAAGACGTGTTAGGTCGTGTTAAGTGGCTGATTAAGTTGCTTATTCTGTCAGTGACTGACTGATTCATTCATTCATTCATTCATTCATTCATTCATTCATTCATTCATTCATTCATTCATTCAGTAACCCTCCGCGGCGGCTCAGTGGTTATTGCGCTCGGATGCTCACCCGTAACACGTGGGTTCGATCCCGGCCGCGGCGGTCGAATTTCGATGGAGGCGAAAAGCTAGAATCCCATGCAGTGTGCATTGTCAGTGCACGTTAAAGAACCCCAGGTGGTCGAAATTTGCGGAGCCCTTCACCACGGCGTCCCTCATAGCATGGGCCGCTTTGGGACGTTAAACTTCAAGAACAAAAAAAAAATGCTCGTGTTCAACGTTGCTTGAACCTGGTTATACGAGCGAAAGATCTGTTAAGCATGGACTCCACTGTCTCAAATCAAATGTCAAGATCAAGGGTCCAGTGTCAAGGTGAGGTACCCAATGGTCATAGTCATTATCACGTGGTCATACTACCATAGCTCGGGCCATAACACAACGCAGTTAAGTTCGGTTTGACCTTGTGAGGCATTGAAGTTCGTTGTCTCATCCACATCGAAATCGGAAGGAGCAGAGCTCTCGCTCTGAAAAAGAAAAGAGACAGAAGAACAAACCATTCATTCACCCATTCATGCACCGAACTACCGATCGAGTCGGATAACAATCATAGCCAATGGTCTCCCCATGGCTCCCAAGTCGTGCCGCGTGCCTAGCGTTACAAGCTACTGACGCGCTTGCTTCTTCGGAGCAAGAACCGACCCGCGAGGACGAGAAAGCAGAATTCAGGACCTTCACCTAAGCTCCACGAAGCGGAGGGGAACAATTTCTCGCGCTTAGTTATGCGCTTCTCCCCGCCTTAAAGCCAGCCGGGAAACAATAAGAACCGCTTCCCACGAAGCCCCTCGGTCGCCGGTAGGCCAGGTTCTCTGAGAAAGGAGCGCGCCGCTACGGCAGCGCCGCATGCGTCCGTCCATGCGAATAAGCACCCCCCCCCCCCCCAGCCTCCAGAGGGCGCATAACAAATGAAAAGCGTCCGTGGAAAGGGAATAAGCAGGGGTGAAATTGTATACCGACGGTGGAAGAATGTGAGCCACGGGGGCATGCAAAAGAGACAAAAGGATGCGGGTGGAAGATTAGAGGGGAAAGATGGAAGAGGATGATAAGGCAGGGAGAGCGGGTGTTGGTGAGGGGGGAGCTCTGCGAAAGGCCAGGTTAAAGAGAAAGATGTTTCGCCATTTTGAAGGCGTGATCTCCATACAAAACGTCCATCTGCGAGCGTCTCGCTTTACTTCTCTGGCGGTGCAAGCAAAAAAAAAAAGAAACTGCGTGGTCCGTACGCGCCGGGCTAACGCCGGGCCCGCACCCGGCCACCCTCTCCACCCTTCGCTCCACCTTCGCCACGTCTCCAGTTCGCATTGAAGTCATCGCACCGGGTTGCTTTACCCGTTTCCACTTCCTTTGTCTTTTACGCCTTCTTTTTTTTTTTAAAGCTCGCAATTTCTTGCCCGCCTGGTTTTCATTTTTGTCTCCTCAATACTTTCACTCGCCGTTTTGTCTGCCTCGGTTTTTGTTTCCATTGCCGCTCACAGATGGCGCTTCTTTCACTCGACTATGCTTCGCGAGCGCCCCCTAGCCGTATCTAGAATGCCCCGCCTTCTCAGAAGCCTTAAACACCTGGCTTCAAGCTTTTGGTTTTGTACTTTGTAATCTTATCTGTATATCTTTGTTCTCGTTGACTTTTTTGAAATTTTTGGTAGTTTCTTTTGGCCTGCATGCACTAAGCAGAGGTTAACGTCTACATTCTCCGACCGATTTCTCTTTTCATGGAGTTTTTGCCCTCAACTTCCCCTTGACCTCTCACTGCGAATCCATGCGCCATCTACCTTTTCTGACTTCTTGTTTGTTCTCCGCTTTTGATCCTCACCTGCGCAAAAAAAAGAATAAATGAAACAAAACAAACTGATTATTCAAAGCCTGCTGTCTTCTTTTATAATTCCGCTTGGAGAATGACGACTGCGCATTACGGTCCTTGTGGCGCATTGTTCACTTACGCCAGAAAGCGGAAGCTGAGTTTAACACCCTCTTACTGGCGTAGCAGGTGCATGGGGTAAAAGGTCAGCAGATTTTTTTTTTATAATCACTGCTCGAATGCTTCCTTCCAGAGTGGCATAGCATGTCGTGTTATATTATAATTACAATTGGTTTTGGGGGAAAGGAAATGGCGCAGTATCTGTCTCATATATCGTTGTACACCTGAACCGCGCCGTACGGGAAAGGATAAAGGAGGGAGTGAAAGAGGAAAGGAAGAGAGAAGTGCCGTAGTGGAGGACTCCGGAATAACTTCGACCACCTGGGGATCTTTAACGTGCACTGACATCGCACAGCACACGGGCGCCTTAGCGTTTTTCCTCCATAAAAACGCAACCGCCGCGGTCGGGTTCGAACCCGGGAACTCCGGATCAGTAGTCGTGCGCCCTAACTACTGAGCCACCGCGGCGGGTAGCATGTCGTGACAGATTTAGGCTTCGGGGATATTTTATCACGCTTACAAGTAATACGCTTACAAATTAACTGGGATGAAGCAGATATAGTGACAACGGAAAAGAATGTATCAGCCCGCCGAAATCTCGAGTCATTAATCATCCAGACTACGCCCAACACAATAAATAAGAATGACGGCACGTTGCACCCTATCTACGCGAAATGCCTCAAAACGATAGTAACCGCTACAAAAAGCCCGGGACGTCCAGCTGGTTGCTCATTGTGAACAAGGGAGCCGTAGCGCTCCCGAAACGTCATTTTTTGTTGACCTTGGTCAGTGACCAGTGGACCTCATCAATACCTGCATTGCCTGCCGAAGCCCACTCGAAGCACTAATTTTATTTTATTTGAAATTAAGAGGTCCCTTCATTATTGCGCTTAGTTATTCGTGCGAGTGACTTGTGCGAATATAATCACCATTTTACCCCATAGCCTCGGGCCAACTACTTGAATAACTGTCTTTACATACCTGGAACTCTCTACTAGAAATCTGATCGCAGGAAGCGGAGAAAGTTGGCGGATCAAGTGAAGTTCAACTGGTAGCTTGCGCGCGACTTTCTTTATAACAGTCTCAACTGAAATGATTGACTGTAGAGCGGCTTCATTTCGCAACAGGATTGCTAATACTGCACAAGGCTTACACTTTCTTGTGAATGCATATTTTTGTCTTCCGTGCAATCTGAGATATGTGATGCCAACGTGCGTTCGAGATGAGAAAATTTTGAAGTCTTCCAGACTGAATGCGCGTGTAAGACGAATCCATCGCATGGCACGAGCTTGCAGCTCGTAAACTTGACGGAATTTGTTTAGTACCTACAGGCGCGGAGATTGGGCGCAACTGTTACATATAGGAGTCGACGAAACGTCGTAATTACCTTTTCGGATCCCGTCGACTGGCTCTCAATTTAGAGAAATATGACCTATGTGTATGCATACGTACTTACATCTGAAATGCAAAATTAAAAAAATATATAAAGTCGACCCGATGCTGGCGCGAGTTATTCCTAGGTAAAGGTTAATCCACGAAGAGTGCTCGTCTCCGAGCGGAAGGTACGGCAGGCGGAAGTTCCTACTTCCGGATGCTTAGACAGCAGCGTTCGCGCTGACCTTCAGAGAAGCGAGCGCTCTCTGGCGAATAACGCCTCGCTACCTGCGCAGTCGGCGCGTTAAGTGAAGACAGCGAAGTGTTTCGAGTTAAGACGTCCGTGCAGTTCTTTTTTCTTTTTTTCACGGCATCTAAAGGTGGCGCTTCTCACGAAGAAAATTGTGTTGCTCGGAGACTTTAACGAGCGAAACTCGTGCCTGCCGGGACGGGAAGATGATGTACCTGCTAGTCTGCTCGAAAACGTCAGCGCGTTGTTACGTGTACGGTAAGGTGAGAAGGTGTCTCTCCAACCCCCCCACCTGCCACCTCCCCACCCCCCTCTGCACTCAAGCTATAATACTCGCACTGACTGCTCTGAATGCTGTCTTCTATGGAGCAGCGCTGTCGGTCTTTTCTCTTTTGTGCTTGCGTGAAACACGGGGAATATGGCGACATCTCCTCACTGGCTGTGTGCTTTACAAAAGTTTCTTTAGAAAGTCTGTAGACTGCCCATAGACTTTTGTGTATAAAGTCTATAGACTTTCTATAGACAAATCCTATAGAGTAGCCTATAGACTGTTCGTAGACATTTGTTGTTAAATTCTATAGACTTTCTACAGATAAATCCTATAGAACAATCTATAGACTGTCTATAGACTTTCGTCTATTAAGCCTAGAGACATTTTATAGTCAAATCTTAGAGCATTCTATAGGAAATACAAATCCTATAGATAGTCTACAGACAATCTATAGAGTTATGGTCATACACTTTTAGTTTACTTTTTTCTACAGACGGTCTATATATTATGAATAGACAATAGGAAATACCAATAGGAAGGCAACAGAGTTCTTAAGAAGTCTATAGACAGTCTATACGCCATCTTTATAAGGGATTCATGTTTTGCGCAATTTCCCGGTGTGTCAGTGCGATAGGCTTATTTAGAGCTTTACAGGTTACTCCAACAATTGAAGAGAACAACCGGATTGCGCAAAAAATAGGAATTTTCTAATAAGCTCGAAACGACTTTTCTATGGATATTATGTGAAAAAAAGCAAACTAGTTAGAAAATAAGAAAAAGAGTGTCTGTGGAGCAATTATTAACGTAAATATAAAAATTTGTTCCCTTTCCTTTTCATTGTGTGAGCCGGTACATATTCATCTGTAGCCCGATTTGCACTGTATTACTAACTGCTAAAATGTAGCTTGCGATTAAGACAAAAAAAAGAGTTGTGCCCATCGACGTTTACTTCGATTTCGTTAAGCGGTTTCTGATACACGATGGTTTAATTTAATGAATTATTGACTGATTGATGTATCAACGAATTGGTTCTCTCATTCATTAACTACTTGGTTGATTTACTTACTAAATAAGTGACGGACCAACATCTAAATCGTTAAGTCAATAAAGCGGTAATTCATTGGCCCACTCAGTGGTCAATCGATGGTGTATGTACGGTACATGTTCCCGTCTATAGAGAGAGAAACTCGTAACCTACAAAACGGACAGTAGTCGCAACAAGTGGAAATAGCCCGACGGCCACTCCTAGGTGCGGGTCGCTCCACCTCCCCGCGTTTAAAAAGCACCCGGATGAGCACCTTTTAATGAGCGCGCCTGCGCACAAGATCGCACTGGAGCTGCAAATTGAATGCTCCCGCGCCGGACAGGGCGCCTCGGGGCGATATGCGGCAGTGTTTCGGCTACGACTTTGGCTCGTACTTCTCCTCCCCCACTTACACTTTTCCTTCCAGTCCGAGTACCACTCCTTGGGCGCGTTTTCTATTCCCGGAGCACGAGCCCTAATCGTGTTACCATTTCGAGCGTAATTGAAAACGGAGGCTCCTCAAGGGCCTCTTCTCTGCTTTTTCTTTTCAGTTTTCTTCCATTTAGGATCTAGCGACTTTATAATCTCCTGAAGCTACCCCCCGTCTTTTCTGTTTCGGGTACTGCCGACCTCTCGTTCTCCAAAAGCCTCCCCTGGCAGGAATAAGAGGTCGTGTACTTGTTTTCAAAACGTCTTGCAGAAGGCGTTTGCTTGAACGGAAAGGCGACGAGTTAATGTCGGTGGCAATTAATCCTCTCCATTGCTCTACCCACAAACTCTTTGAGAGTGCGCCCGCTGCTTTAGCAATCAGCGCGTGGGCAGTCGCGTTTCACCTTGGCGCAGAGTCACCTTGATTCATGCGAATGTCGTTATCGATTTCGGCCTAGGCAGTCCAGAGTTGCCAATGAGTATCAGATGTTGGCAGTACCGCTCATTAACACTTCCAATGATGGCGCTAGTTTTCCGTCACTTCCCCAATATTGGCTGCGCCGACATAAAATCCTGGCTATCACGGTCCAGTTTAGCCAGAGTTCCCCAACTATACGCCATTGTTGGCTGTGCCATCTTGTAATCCTGGCAATCATGGTAGGCACTAAGGTGCTTGAGTGGTAGTAGGAGGTTCATGCGGGCTAGTTGGTTCATTGTTCCGGAAAGGTTAAAACTGCGCAAAAGACGAGGACACAGGCAACGAGGTTTTAACCCTTGTTTTGTGTTTTCCTCGTTGCCTGTGTCCTCGTCTCATGTGCAGTTTTAACCTTGCCGGAACTTGATGGGTCGCAAATGGAGTGTTCCTTACCGAGAGAATAAATCGTGGCCAAACCGATGAAATGAAGCACATTGGACAACTTAGTAATGCTCTGCAGTTAGAAAGCAATGCAACCGCGGAGATTAGTGAACTTAAACGGGACCGTTTGCGCTTAACCTGCTACATTTTACTTCGGGCAAGGACTCAGTTATCGAGAGGTTTCACATCGGCGAACAGCCCTTCGCAAAGTTCTTTCAACACACGCCAAATAGTCTTCCACCTCACAATTCTTCGCCTAAACGGACGAATCGCCTTGCTAATGCTTTGCAAGCGTCAAAGCCACTTCCGTCTCTGCTTGTGCTTGCCAGCGCTCCGGCGTTACGAATTGAGCGACCGTAAGCGTTCGGTAAAAAAAAAAAATGAAGAGGGGGGTGGGGGCGGGGCCTGGTTTCGACCTTGAGGATGACCCCGCACCGACAGAGCGAAGGACTAGAAAAGCTCCAAGTGAAACAAGGAAAGGAAAAAAGAAGAGAGGGGGGGGGGGGGGGGGGGGGGGGGGCTGTACAGGGCAGGAAGGCAGCGTGGCCTCAGCTGCGCGCCGCGCTGTCTACACAAGAGACGAGACCGGATGTGGCCGGCGTTGTTCTGCTCTGGGAGCCGCTGCGCGACGCACCCGAACTGCCCGAACATACGGGTGGGAGCGTGGGACTGCCTGAGAAGCGGTCGCGACAGGTCGCCTCAGTCGGCGCAGTCTCGGAGGCCGATTCGCAGAGCCATGTGTACACATAGCTGCAATATTGACGGGAACAGCAGTTCCATAACACAAAAGTGAACAGGAGTGTTACCTCTACGTTCAATTTGAAATTTTTTTCATGTATTTTGTTTGTCTAGAGGTTAACTGCTTATAAAAAAAATGAAGAAAAAGTCCGCGTGCTCCTTAAGCTCGTGTAGGAATCAGTGGCTGCATGCGCAAACGCGTCTTATATTGTCTTTAATATTGTCGTACCTCTTGTTAGGCGTCAAAAAAAATGCGAAGAAACACAAAATTTAAACCTTAAGCTCACTAACTGCGCTCCTTACATTTTGTGAACACGTATACAGACGGTGCGGGGAGGTCGTGAGGTTTTGCGGTCCATTTTTCACAAACAGATGCCACGCAATCCCTGCTTCCTCCGCCGCTCGCACACGCTCGCATGGTAGGGCTACGAAGGAACCACTGCACTGTGCACCTGGCAACTGTCCTCAGGAAGGCGTCCCGTGTAAGCGCACGGGAGAGAGAAAGGGAGAGAGAGAAGCCCTTTAAAGAAAGGGAAAAGAGTTGGGCGCGAGATCCCGTGGGCTGTGTACTACATTCACCTTACAGTTTGCCTGGGTGACCTCCACGGTTTCAGGAGAACTGGACAGAAGGGAGGACTTCCTGCATTCAGCATGCAAGCTCAAAAGGGCAGCTGGGCTTCGTCTGTCCCTAGTACCGTGCACTGCGCTGGAGGCCGGTACGGGCGCAGCTGTCGAGATAGACTGCAGCGGAATTAGCGCTAGGCTGTGAAATGTTATATCCATCCCTGCTTCATGCAACCTTACTTTTTCTCATCCTTAAAACCACTCCTCTATGCCGTAGTTTCTTCGGGTGCAAGCGGCGTCCCAGTGGCTTTGTAGGTCCCAACGAAGACCTCGGGCACCCACCGTTTAATCGTCGGCATTGCTATCCTGGTGCGTCTGAGCCATAAGCGACTCGCGCTACAGCTAGCGTCATGATTTCTTTGCTGCGCGAGATAAACTGGCCGACTTTTCTTTCCTTTTTTGTTCCTCGAGGTTAAGCATGTCTCAACTACGACGGTGGGATAACTACTGATTCTTTTCTGTTTTTTTTTTTAATACCGCAGGCAATCTATTGGGCAACTTTAATGCCGTTGATTTGCCTCCTCTTCCTGGCTTACATTTCGAGGCTTAATAGACGTCTTGACTGTTCAACAAAATCTTGCCGCTTTAATGTACCCACACCTTGGGTACCGCGCTTGACTTCTGCTGCCGTCTGTGTGAAAGTAACAATAGCAAATGTCACAGCACTGTACAAAGATATGATAATAATAATAATAATAATAATTGGTTTTTTGGGGAAAGGAAATGGCGCAGTATCTGTCTCATATATCGTTGGACACCTGAACCGCGCCGTAAGGGAAGGGATAAAGGAAGGAGTGAAAGAAGAAAGGAAGAAAGAGGTGCCGTAGTGGAGGGCTCCGGAATAATTTCGACCACCTGGGGATCTTTAACGTGCACTGACATCGCACAGCACACGGGCGCCTTAGCGTTTTTCCTCCATAAAAACGCAGCCGCCGCGGTCGGGTTCGAGCCCGGGAACTCCGGATCAGTAACAAAGTTATTCAGTGAATGCAATTGGCGCGGATCTTGCATGCGATAAAGCGCAGACGAAATTAAGAAAGAGAGAAGTTTCGGTATCAGAGAACACAGACAGCATTTTTTTTCAACACTTCCTCAGTTTTGTCAGCCACTCCCCTCACCTTGAATGGAGCACCTGACAAAATTGCCAAAACAGGTGTAGTGTTTCCGCTTTGGTACATCCATACGAAATGTGTGACGTCTGTGTAACGTGATATTTGCATGTTCACCCGAACAAGATTACTTTCTTTTTTCGAAGTCCTCTCTCGCTCAGACGTACGATATGCCACGAAAGGCACACATTGCAAAATCTACCTCCTTGTTTCCAACTTTTAGCTTGTGTCTTTTTTTTCTGCTCGTATTTATTGCCTTCTCTCGCATTTTTTCATTACCTATTCCCTTATTCTGCGTTTAATTGCGGTTTCGATTCTTTTTCTCGCCTTTCACTGTTTCCTGATGCTTTCTTCTGGTTTCCTCCTTCGCTCTTTCTTTCTTGGTTTGTATTCCTGCTCCAGCCTCCTATTCCTCCTCTGCTTCCCTCTTTCTATCACTGCTTATTTGTTTCTTTTTTTCGTTTTCAATCTGCCTTGCGTAAGCGCGGTATCTCCTAACACCCCCCCTTCTTGCGTAAGTGCGGATGCTCCACTTAACCAGCGTCCGAGAGTGCTGTACAAAACTGCCGCGGTGGCTCGAAACGCGAGCATCTGCACCGGTTTTTCCCCTTTCCCGCCTTCCCTTTCACCGAATAGGAAGAGCGAGAGAGGTAAAGAGAGCCGCGAAAAACCTCCGCGCGCCCTCGAGCGCTGCGCGCGCTGCTCCCTGCTAAC